>NW_015505389.1:1300121-1312372 GCF_001515645.1 Sinocyclocheilus grahami | reverse complement strand
GTCTCCATCATGTAGGTGGGTCTGTTGTGAGACAGATCCTACAGGTGTGACATGTTCTAGATTGCAATAACATTATTATTATCATTATTATTATTATTAATATTATTATTATACATAATCTTAAAGCTGGTGAGACAGTCTACTACCTCTCAGTTGATGTGGATGGGTGTGTATGCGCCACATTTCTCCTTCCTGAAGTCTGCTATGAGTTCTTTGGTTTTCTTAGTTTTGAGCAGCAGATTGTTATCAGTGCACCATGCAGCCAGGTGGTCCACCTCCTTCCTGTAGGCTGACTCGTTGTTCTTGATTAGTCTGATCACTGTGGTGTCGTCTGCAAGCTTGACAATGATGTTAGAACCATGTACAGGATCGCAGTCGTAGAAGAAAAGGGAAAAGAGGAAAGGACTCAGCACACAGCCCTGTTGTACACCACTGCTAAGAATGAGGGTGGAAGAGCAGTGGTGGTATAACCGAACATACTGGGGTCTGTTGGTCAGAAAGTCCAATAGCCAGTTGCAGAGTGAAGTACTGATGCTTAAGTCTCTAAGTTTGGTGATTAACTTGGATAGAATGACAGTGTTGAATGCTGAACTAAAAATCAAGGAAAAGCATTCTAGCGTAAGTGTCTTTATTGTCCAAATGAGAAAGGACGCAGTGCAGCGCTATGGAAATGGCATCTTCCATTCTCCTATTCTTATGGTAGGTAAACTGATAAGGATTCAGTGTGGGTGGGAAAAGAGGTTTTGAGGTGTGCCAAGACCAGCCGCTCAAACACTTGGTAATGATTGAAGCAGAGGGCTGAAGAGTTGTGGAGTAGTTTTTTGGTATTAGTACGATAGAAGTGGTCTTAACCCTCTGGGGGTCTGAGGGTGTTTTGGGGCCCTGGAGAAGTTTTGACGCCCTGACATTTGTGCTTTTTTCAGTTGTTCATAAACATTTTAATGGCTAAAGTTTAATAACACTGTAATCAGCACAAACTGGGCTAAAATAATATGTGAGCAGCATGTATGTACATTATTGTGTTTTTGAGAAAACAACATTTATGCATGCTTAGTGAAAAACTAAAATGTTAAAGTCACTGAAATAAGGCCATAAAACACATACAGAACATTTGTTCACAATACTTTTGAGAACTGGATCTTGAAGGCTACAGTTTTGCTTCAAAATGATGTGAAAATCATCTTACTCATTTACAGAAAACAATATATTGATTTAAATTTTCTAAGACACTTTTTGTGTAGAAAAGGTATATGCGAGGGGTCATGTATAATGCTGTGATTCACACCTGAGAAGACAAAGGCCCACATAATGAGCTGCATAATGAGCCTTTCAGTCAGGTATGTGATTGAGAGGGAATTGCTACAAGAAAGAATGTGAGGAAAAATACATTTACATATTTTTTGTTTGTAGTTTATTTAGAATATATATATATATATATATATATATATATATATATATATATATATATATATATATTCTAAATAAACTATTCACTTGCAAGTGCAGTTAAACAGTTTATTAGGAGCAAAAAAAACAAAACAAGACAACAACACAAGAGTCAAGACGTCATGGGTGCAATATCCAAAATATCCAAAATAGCGGCAGGAAACTTGAACAACATGTTGAAGAGACTCATGGGAGTGTGTGCATCACATGATCTTAGCTGTGGTCCAGGTTCTTGTGCGGGCAGGAATCTCAAAGTCTGTGCAACATGTCAACATCAGTCTCTGTTTTCCATGACAGAGTGGGCTGCTTTGCTTTGGCTCTCTTTGCAACAGGTTCTTTTGCACTGTCATTCTCACATCTGAAATAAAAAAGTAAGCATACTGTTTACACAAACTACATTATTAACATTATTATGATGTTCACTGATACTAGTACTAATTTATCGAAACAAAGAACACAATTACCACATAGCAAACATATTTTACCATACAGTAAATAAATCAAATGAAAGTAACATCTGTAAAATAGTGAATGCACAATTACTCTAAGATTCTGAATAGAGTTGTATACTGAACGAGCGTCCCCTTCCTGTGTGAGGTGCAGGTGAAGCCAAGAGTGGTGTATTCAGTCCTAAAATAATTTGATAAACAATCGTTAGCATTTTTCCCCACAGTACCTTAGTATAGTATGCATTCTTCATGAGAAAACAGAATGCCAATAACAAAGAAACTACATTTTAACACTATCAACCACAAATAATATTACAAAATAGCCTAGGCATAATAAAAGTACAATTACTATAATGTGCACTTACTCAGTATAATTTTCCAGCGAACTCAAAACTGTACGACACTTGTGTGCCTTAGATGCCAGTGATGCAGCCACAGTCCTAAATGAAAATTGAAACGGTTTCAAACATTTCAGCATCATTACTCCAGTCTTCAGTGATGCATGTTCCTTCAGAAATCATTCTAATATTCTGATTTTCTGCTCAAAAACATTTATTTGTATTATTATTACTACTAGTATTATTATTGTTGTTGAAAACAGCTGAGTGGAATTTTTTCAGGTTTCTTTGATGAATGGAAAGTTCAGAAGAACAGCATTTTTCTGAAATAGAAATCTTTTGTAACATTATAAATGTCTTTATCTTCACTTTTGGTCAATTTAAAGCATCCTCACTAAATAAAAGTTTTAATTTCTATAATTTCTTAACCCCACCCCCACTATAATAGATAAATAAATAAATAAGGGAGCATGTTGATAGCATGATGATAGAAAGTATATTATTACATTAGCAATCACTAATATTTCCAAAGTGATTTTATATAATAGATGCACATACAGTACAAAAAGGACATTCTATATCTGATAAACTAAATTATTATTGGTAAGCACATTCAAACATATTTGCAGACAGGTTATTTCACAGTAATGATTGGTCTAAACATTCTTACACATTAGTTTCATATCGTGTAAACAATTACTTTTATATTTAGTTTATAGTATTGAACATAAAACCATCCTCACGCCTTACGTTTAGATGTAATGAAAAGTTGCCTATCATATTTCAAAATGTTGCACTCGATTTCACACATTTTAGTCTGGAATTATAGTTTGGGAAAAGTCCAACTAGTAAATGTGTTCAAGTTTATGTAACAACAACACATTATCTAATGCAAATTAAGAAACATTACTTACTCGGCATGAAAGATCTCCTCTGCTGGCTCCAGCCACGCTCGCGTTCTGTTTGTAAGGTAAACATAAAGCTTTTTCCGCTCAGCGCGTCTTCTGAGGTAAATACAAGGCTTATTCCTCTCAGCGTCTTCTTCCAAAAACGAAAAGTATCCGAGATGAACATGTTGCTGCTTTGTTTACGGTGATGTGGGCGTTTACTGGTCGCAAGTCTCATGTGGAGATTTGTAATATAAATTTTTTTTTTTCGGTAAGAGTTACATAATTTAAGAGTAGACATGTCAAGCGTTCTATAGATATATTTCTCATGTCTGTATGTAAAGTATTCACTGAGTTTCAGTTCATTTTGGTGACACGTTTCTAAAAGTAGTTTGTCAAGACAGTGAGGACTGAGAGCGCACTCTGTTTATTTTCTTTATTTTCCAAAAGCACATTGTTTTGTTGATATTATGACTATACACAAATAAAAGTAGACCCTTTGCAGTTTAAAACAATACCTTATTCTTATCTGTACGGTCAAAATTGACGGAGTATTTTTACTTCTTTTCACAGTCATCAAGAAAATACAAGACAGACCACACCGGTGCGGGCTTCGAAGGAAGTGATTGAATCTTGATAAATAGTGATGCACCTAGTTAGCATGAGAATCTTAATTCAAAAAGAATACAAAGGTGAACAAGGTCAAAGTATAGAATGGTAGATAATTTCACAAAACCACAATGCTTCTTGAATGCACAGTGGTAAATAACTTCAGTTCCCTTTCAGTCGGTCACGTCAACATGTCGAAATTCTGACACTAGGGGGCACACTTGGAAGTCCAGACACTTCTGATATCATTGAGAAAATGACAATGAAATCGGAGAGTAAAATTTGCATAGCTGGCCACGACCCAGATATCCATATACAAATAGGCCAGTGTGGAATTTGCTCACTCATTCTATTCTTCAGAGCCGATGCAGCTCTCATTCACCTCTCAATCTCCTCATTGTTGGATCTATGGTAGAAGCAGCAGTTTCTCCCTTGCTCATACACATATAAGTGTAGTGAGAGTACCCCTGGGTGCTTCAACTGCGATCTTTGAGAGCAATTTTTCTAAAAGAGCTTCACGGGTAGATTTGTGTATGATTACAAAATGCCTTTCCAATCCGTGCCCTTCTGGTTGCTGTTTGTACATCTCATCCTCTGACAGGCATGATCGCTGGACTCAGTGTTTGGGCTGCTCCCATGCCAAAGCAGCTTTTGTGGATGGTTTATCGCCATGTTGCGCTCGAAAGCGGATGACTGTACTGAACTGGCACTTTCAGGTGCTTTGTGTCAGTCTGAGCCCAACGCTGAGATGGCAGCCGTGCTTACCCCAGCAGCAGAGAGCGCCAGGACTCCTCTACCCTGTCCTGGGCTCTCTCGGTTGGTTCTTTGAGACTGAGCGTGAAACTCTACTGTGCTCCACCCCAGTTCCTTTCTTCCCGGAAGTGCATGAGGAGCTGATGAAATCGTAGAATGCACGATGCTTTCTGCTATAACAAGATACATTGGCCCCTCCGTTCTCACTACCCTTGACGGCAGTCCAGCGAAGGGATATATGGGGGTCCCCCGATGGAGAGAGCGATTGCAGTTCATTTTGCGTGCAAAACACCCCCACCTGGTTGGGCCATCTGAGACTCCTGTCCAAAGCAACTAAGTTACCTCGTCCCTTGGGGGCAAGAACTTATACTGCTTCAGGACAAGCTGTGTCCACTCTGCACGCCATGGCTGTCCTGTAGGTGTTTAGGCCAGGGTCTGCATGGGGGTGGTCCTGCTGTAGCCTGGACCAGTGGTTAAGCCCGACTAATGGCTAGTCCAGATGGACAGCACAGCAAAGGCAGCCACCAGAGCTGTAGTTGCTCCCGTCTCATGCCACAACTCACCCGTCATCTCCTCCTGGAGCCAGAAGAAACTTAGGTTTCTGCAAACCACTCACATTCTGGGTGACTTCATTCATGCAGCAGAATCACTCTTGCGACAGGTCTCTCTCCAGGATGAGTGGAGGCTCCATCCCCAGACGGTCCAGCTGATTAGAGTGATTCAGTCAGGCACAGACACATCTGTTACCTCACAGGATTCCTCCCTTTGCCCATTATGGTTCCATGGATGCACAGGCACACAGCTGGCCTGGGGGCCTACACAAGTATGCATCTTCCCCAGTGAGCCTCATTGCAAAGGCACGAATTGGCACCTGCGCCCAGATCTCTGAAATCCCCATAATCGGTCCCTTAGCAGGACGTGGAGAGATTATAGGTCTTTTACCTACTGTGGCGAACACTATCACTCAGGCTAGAGCCCCCTAACGAGGTGGTTATACAACCTGTAGGGGCGCATTTTTTTGCGAAAAGGCGTTCTTCCCAAGGGAAGGACCCACAGAGATGTGGTATTGGATCAGTGCTGTCCTTGCTCCAAGAAGGCCTGAACAGACACCTATTTAGCATTTACACTCAAGGTGTACATGGTGAGCCACGGACTTGTGAGTGGCAGATCAGTGGGGAAGCACGATCTGATTATTAGGTTCTTATGAAGTGTGCAGAGGTTGAATCCTCCTAGACCGTGCCTCATCCTCTCTAGGGATCTCTCAGTGGCCATACAGGAGAGATCTATTGAGCCTTCCGGTCAGTTGAATTAGTGCCCTCTATACGAAGACGGCTTCCTGACTACGCTCGCTGATAAGATGAAAAATCGATGCCCTCTCCATTTACGAAACATGCCTAGAATTCGAGCCGGCAAACTCTCACATTATTCTAAGACCCCGGCCTAGATGCATGCCGAAGATGCCACTACTACCCTTATGGACCAGTTGGTGACCCTGCAAGCTATTCCTTTCAAGAAAAGAAATCCGGCCTGTCTCTGTTGTGCCTGATGCAAGCCTTGTGCATCCATTACAGTGCACACAGCATTACAGAATGTTTGAACAGCCCCTTGTCTGCCAGGAAAACAGCGGAAGGGGAACGTTGTCTCCAAACAGGAAATCTCCCACTAGACTGTGGATGAGATTTCCATGACTTTCCATGACTGACTCCATGACTCATGCCCACTGGGAGTGAGGGCATTCGACCAGGTGCATTGCTGCTTCTTCAGCCATAGCCTCATTAGCAGATAGGTTTAGAGCTGCAGCCTGGGCTACATCTATACATTCGTTAGGTTCCATATCTGTGAGTGTAAGCCAGTTCATACTGGATTCAGGGTGACTAGTAAGGTGTAGACCTTGCACATAGCACCCTTCCCCTCTCTGAGGTGATAATGTGTGCTCTTTAAGTCCAGTTCAGTTCTTTTGGTTGTGACACTGGACTTGTCAACATCTGCACCCCCATGGACTTGTAACGCAGTTCAGCAGCTGTGGAGTTTAGTATAGGGACTCCTAGTGTCGGAACTTCAACACAACGTTGAAGTGACCGACTGAAAGGGAATGTCTTGGTTACGTATAGTAACCCTATACGTATGGTAACCAGCTGTGTTACCACCTCACCAGTTTCATTGGCCTTTTCTCAATGATGTCAGAGGTGTCTGGGCTCCCAAGTACGACCCCTAGTCAAACTTCGACACAACCTTTATCAGGGAACGAATGTTACCATATGTAACCGAGACGTTTTCATGTGATGTTATGGAAAGACAAAGGATCAGCAAATCTTAAAGACACATGCATAACTGTACAAACTGTAAATATTAAAATACAAGAACTCAGTATTATCCCCATTTGCATTGCTCACAACAATATTAAATTCAGCACTAAGCCCATTCAATTATTATTCAATCTAATTACCTGAACTAAATACATGGATCCAACAAGATTATACGGGACAGTGAAATATTTCTCATACTGTTGGACTGCACTGCTGCACACATAACATAATACCCTAGGGGGCACATTGGGGAATGCAGCCTGCATGCCTGAAGCATGTGTGAAACAACGTCAATCTATTGGTCCACCTGGCCCATGATGTCATAGGCGGGGTGCCCGGAAGTATAAAAGGACACCTCCTGAATACGTCATTCACTTAGCTGTCTGAAGGAGACGTAAACAGGCAGGTCGAGGCATGGCGAGGGAGCACAGAGTCTCTTTCCCTCTCGGGGAACCATGGTTACATGCGTAACCCGAGATGTTCCCCATCTAAGGAACTCCATGCTGCACCCCCTAGGGGGCACATTGTGGAACAAAATCTTATCATGACGTGCTGAGGCGCATGCCTGTCCATGTGGTGGGAGAGCACCAAGGAAGAGACAGATATACACCAAGCCTTTCCTCAGAAAGGGGCCATGCCACTGACGCCACGGGTCGCTCACACAACTTGGCAGAAATGGGGAACCCGAATGGATAAAGGGGAACATCTGGCCCAAGTCAGCAACACAGCTATCCTCAGATAGTTATGCTATGTGAGCAATATTAACCTGGATAAACTAGACCAATGCAGAGGCTAACTAGAAAGCCTCTAGAGGAGCTCAAAGATCGCTACTTAAATCCCGGGAAGGAGAAATAGCTGCTGAGCTAGAACACAGCTATCCTCAGATAGTTATATCATAAGGGTCTTATGAGGATTGTAGACCAAAATAACAATACACAGCTAGCCTAGATAGCCAGTCAAGACCTTCCTGCAGAGCTATCCAGACCACAGAGAGTGGGCTATCTGCTTACAACCCTAACAGGAGAGACGACACTGTCTAGGCAGGGGCTCAAGGAGACTGCTACTTAAAAACATTGTCATTTTGCATTATTGACACACTATTTTCCTATTTAATGCTGTACAGTTGCTTTGACACAATCTGTATTGTTAAAAGAGCTATATAAATAAAAGTGACTTGACTTGACTTGACAGGGTGAAGGAGTCCACTCAAGCCTGGCGCTCTCAAACCTGACGCTCTCTGCTGCCCGGGTAATCTCGGCTGCCATCTCAGATTATAACAAAAAGCATCGATTTTGAAATAACTTAACTCATAAAACAGTTACCAGTGTTAACATTAATTTGGTGCAAAGCTTCAGCTCGATAACAAAAATAACAGTGCAGTCCTAGTTCTTAAAATTATATTTTCAAGTGTATATTTTAAATGTCAAGTAGTTACTCTAATTTATCCATTTTAAAATAAATTAGGTTGACAGACATAGTAACACACTGCTCACAACAGACTGCTCCTGAAGACAGCAAAGAGGATAACGTATTCAGCAGGTACAGCAGGTACAGCAGGCTAGACTTTTGATCTTGTCTATGAGCCTCAGCTCTAGACCGATCATCCCCCTTAGAAGAAAATTAAGAGCGCAGAGGAATGAATTTCCTGAAAGCAGCCGATTGTGCTTTCGCCTGACTGAACTTCTCCACAACTGCCTAGAATGAAGTGCCAAAAAGCCCAGTTGGCAAAAGTGGACATCGAGGAGAAATCTTTTGCTTTCTTCCCGATGGGCGTGAGATTGATCCACAGATGTCTATCCATAGCCACCATCGCCGCCATTGAACGCCCAATGGCAGCAGCAGTTTGCTTGGTGGCGCGGAGAGACAAATCTGTGGTCCGGTGCAGCTCTTTGACCGCCTCACGCAACAAACCTCTGCCCTTATCCAAATCATTAAGCAGGTCAGCCTGATAGGCTTATAACACCAGCATGGTGTGCAAAGCACAACCAGACTGACCAACTGCCACATATGCCATACCATTCAATAGCGAGGTGGTCTAAAGCGCTACTGACGGCAAGGCAGGCGCCTTTAAAGAGGATGACTCACCCTGCGAGAGATAGCTCGCAAATGTCTCTTCAACAGGGGGCATCCTCGCGTATCCGCACTCGGCCACACCCTCAGCATTAGCATAGTCAGTGTGCTGAAAGGGATGCAAGCGAAAGGAATATGGTTTCCCCCAGGATTTAGATATCTCCGAGTGGAGATCTGGGAGAAATGGAAGACTGGCCAAAAAGCACTCATCTAGTCGGCCACGAGCCGGCTTAGGCTTCTCACTTGCCCAAGCCAGGTGGAGCCGCGTAGTGGCGCGATCCATAACGCACAAGTCGTGCGTGTCCTCAGGTGTCAAATGCCTAGGACACAGAGACTCGCACTTCTTGAAACGTTCACCCAGGTTGACAGACATAGTAACACACTGCTCACAACAGACTGCTCCTGAAGACAGCAAAGAGGATAACGTATTCAGCAGGTGCCCTTTTATACTTCCGGGCACCCTGCCTATGACGTCATGGGCCAGGTGGACCAATAGATTGGCGTTGTTTCACACGTGCTTCAGACACCAGTCATGCATGCTGCATTCCCCAATGTGCCCCCTAGGGGGTGCAGTGTGGAGCTCCCTAGAAGGGGAACAGGGCATTTTAAAATGGATAAATTAGAGTAACTACTTGACATTTAAAATATACACTTGAAAATATAATTTTAAGAACTAGGACTGCACTGTTATTTTTGTTATCGAGCTGAAGCTTTGCACCAAATTAATGTTAACACTGGTAACTGTTTTATGAGTTAAGTTATTTCAAAATCGATGCTTTTTGTTATAATCTGAGATGGCAGCCGAGATTACCCGGGCAGCAGAGAGCGTCAGGTTTGAGAGCGCCAGGCTTGAGTGGACTCCTTCACCCTGTCAAGTCAAGTCAAGTCACTTTTATTTATATAGCTCTTTTAACAATACAGATTGTGTCAAAGCAACTGTACAGCATTAAATAGGAAAATAGTGTGTCAATAATGCAAAATGACAATAGTAAACATTAAATTTTCAGTTAAAGGCAGTCCATCATTGAATTCAGGGATGTCATCATCCAGCTTAGTTCAGTTTAAAGAGTATCTGTGGAATCAAGTTGAATATCGCAGGAAATTAAGTGTCCCCAACTAAGCAAGCCAGAGGCGACAGCGGCAAGGAACCAAAACTCCATCGGTGAAACCAGGCTCAGTCGGGGGGGCAGTTCTCCTCTGGCCAGACGAAACCAGCAGTTCAATTCCAGGCTGCAGCAAAGTCACATTGTGCAGAGGACTCAACTGGTTCTTGTGGTCTTGTCCTGGTGGCCATCTAGGAGACAAGGTCTTCACTGGGGATCTGTCTCTGGGGCTCATCTAGTTGTCCTGATCTCCGCTGACGTTCAGGGCTGTAGAGGTCCTCTCTAGGTGCTGATCCACCCTGTCCTGGGCTCTCTCAGTTGGTTCTTTGAGACCGAGCGTGACACTCTGCTGAGCTCCACCCCAGTTCCTTTCTTCCCAGAAGTGCACGAGGAGCTGATAAAATCGTGGAAGGCACCTTTCTGCCATAAGATACACTGGCCCCTCCATTCTCACCACTCTTGACAGTGGTCCAGCGAAGGGATATACGGGGGTCCCTCCGATGGACAGAGTGATTGCAGTGCATTCAAATTTTTCTTTTAGTTTTAGTTTTAATCAAATTGGACTACTTGAAATCTGGACAACTAGTGGGCAATGGAAGAATTCCATTATAATTAAAAATAATATATATATATATATATATATATATATATATATATATATATATACACTGTATATTCCCTTACCAAGCAAGGGATTGTAAATTCCATACATTATTGTTTCTGGCCCTTAAGAATGAAGTTATCGCAGAACAATATTAGCTGTGGAAGAGAAGATTGCTGTTCGGTAAAGGGACAGTATTGTGAGTGCTCAGGGATCTGCTAACATTCTGAGTCTAGTTGTTTTTCTGAGCAACTGAGAGGGACCGTGACAGTGATGACAGCAGCAAAGACAGTGGGATGTGTAAAAGAGATGGAGTGGTCATTATAGATTGTCATTATGTTCTTTTGGGTAATCAATAAATATTCCAATCATACCAGTTATTGCTGCAGTGTTGTTTATGAAGCATTCCTGCTAGCGTGTCAGCTGTTTCTTGCTCGACTTGGGACACAATTGCTTATGGCAACTTTAAAGATCAACACCAGATGCTACTGAATTGCTAAGCTTACATCATGCACTCCAAATGAAAGGGGGAAGAATTCCAAAGAATATGAGGTGGTCTTGAATGCATACTAATGCTGCTTGAATAGAAAAAAACCCCAAAAAAACTAGGATATGCAAAAACTTAATGAAGAAAGGGAATTTTCATTTTGTAAAAAAATAAATAAATACAATTCAAAATAACACCAGAGACACTCCCTGGAGTCCCAAAGGAGTGATACTGCCTGACTTGGAATTCCTCAAACACTTCCAAACAGCAGCTGGGTCTGCATGATAAGGCTTCAGCCAATAACACAGAGAGAGAGAGAGAGAGAGAGATGTAAAGAAGAACAAAGAGAGAAGTGAAATGAAGAAAGCTTGCAGTGCTGTGTGGCATGTGGGAATATCTTTGTGGTCATAATGGGAAGTTGAGCTATGTCATAGGGTGCATGATTTAAATTTGCCCAGTGGGAGGTGCGTTAAGGCAGAAGGATGAGGAAACTTGGAGCGCTGGGTCCACTGACCTCCTCATGTTGCACTGAGGGATGTGCCAGCTGTAGACTATTGGAGATGACCGAGTATTCTGATTGGCCAAGTCTTGGCTCTTTTCTTTGACTCGACATGTTCAGTTATTAGGCTCTAGTATCCTACATATGACAAGTAGCTTGCGCTGCATTTACACTGCAAGTCTTAATGCACAGATCCGATCTTTTGACCATATCCGATTTTTTTGGCACATCTGTTTACATTCACTTTTGACACGACTGGTAACCGATATCTGTGTTTACATTAGCCTAATTCCCACCCAAAAGGATTGTCTGCAGTGATCGCTTTACTATGCACATGGTAGACCATCAGGTTTTAAATGGCCGTGCTTTTAAAATTATTTATATAATTCAAATCGAATGGCCATTATTATTTGCCAGCATGGACAACGGCTGTCATGGATGTTTTGTAGCACAAAATCTGACTGAACGGATAAAGACCAGAAAATAACGTTAATTTTAATTTGTTAGACTATTTTATCTACAGCGCGTTAGAGGTAGAATTCTTTAGTGAAATAAAGATGATATTTATTGAAATTAATTCAAATTAAGGAGAGTGAGAGAGCGAGAGAGCGAGAGAGATAACGAACGCATGCACCCACGTGCGAGTGAGCGATTGTGAAGCATTGCAAACAAACTTGGTTTAATTACAAAAACTGCTTAGTTA
>NW_015505389.1:1297949-1299198 GCF_001515645.1 Sinocyclocheilus grahami | reverse complement strand
GAGAGAGAATGGATGGTTTATGTCTTTAGCCATTTATAATTGGTCTATCTATCTCCAGGGATTTCGCTTGCATATAACACACACAAAAAAAGAAATGGTCATCTTTGTGTTAATATGCCTTGTCTCCGACCGTGTGTGTGTTTATTTGCTGGACATGGGATTAACTGTAAAAACCCTGTATAACCCGGGTACGGGTCTATCGGCTATACGGAACCCCGACTGACAGGACTGTTTTTCTTCTTTTTATTTTTATATGGTATACCAAGTGGCAACCTCGGCTGCGTTTACACTGCAAGTCTTAATGCACAGATCCGATCTTTTGACCATATCCGATTTTTTTGGCACATCTGTTTACATTCACTTTTGACACGACTGGTAACCGATATCTGTGTTTACATTAGCCTAATTCCCACCCAAAAGGATTGTCTGCAGTGATCGCTTTACTATGCACATGGTAGACCATCAGGTTTTAAATGGCCGTGCTTTTAAAATTATTTATATAATTCAAATCGAATGGCCATTATTATTTGCCAGCATGGACAACGGCTGTCATGGATGTTTTGTAGCACAAAATCTGACTGAACGGATAAAGACCAGAAAATAACGTTAATTTTAATTTGTTAGACTATTTTATCTACAGCGCGTTAGAGGTAGAATTCTTTAGTGAAATAAAGATGATATTTATTGAAATTAATTCAAATTAAGGAGAGTGAGAGAGCGAGAGAGCGAGAGAGATAACGAACGCATGCACCCACGTGCGAGTGAGCGATTGTGAAGCATTGCAAACAAACTTGGTTTAATTACAAAAACTGCTTAGTTACCAAATATATGTAGCTTTTAGCTGTTGTATTTTCAAAATTCATGGGGCGGGGGTTGAAAACCAGCTCCTGAATGTACAATTTCTTACCTATAAAAAGTTTCAATCTCAATAAAATGTGAGCGCATACAGCAGTGATTTAAACGCCATTAAAAATCTTTATGAGCAAACGTGTCGCCCTCGCATTGAGAGTTCTGTGAAGAATCGGATATGTGTGTTTAGACGTAGGTCGGATGTCCAGATATCAGATGTGTATCCGATTAAAATCCACATTTGGAAGTGGCTTAGATCGGATGCAAAAAAATCGGATCTCGTGCGGGTTTTTGTGTTTACACGTGTGCAACAAATTCCGATCTGTGTCAGATGTGAGCGAAAGATCGGATTTTTTGTGCCAGTGTAAACGCAGCCTTGGAGAATGGATGGCTGGATTTT
>NW_015505389.1:1291707-1297098 GCF_001515645.1 Sinocyclocheilus grahami | reverse complement strand
CTGACTGAACGGATAAAGACCGGAAAATAACGGTAATTTTAATTTGTTAGACTATTTTATCTACAGCGCGTTAGAGGTAGAATTCTTTAGTGAAATAAAGATGATATTTATTGAAATTAATTCAAATTAAGGAGAGTGAGAGAGCGAGAGAGCGAGAGAGATAACGAACGCATGCACCCACGTGCGAGTGAGCGATTGTGAAGCATTGCAAACAAACTTGGTTTAATTACAAAAACTGCTTAGTTACCAAATATATGTAGCTTTTAGCTGTTGTATTTTCAAAATTCATGGGGCGGGGGTTGAAAACCAGCTCCTGAATGTACAATTTCTTACCTATAAAAAGTTTCAATCTCAATAAAATGTGAGCGCATACAGCAGTGATTTAAACGCCATTAAAAATCTTTATGAGCAAACGTGTCGCCCTCGCATTGAGAGTTCTGTGAAGAATCGGATATGTGTGTTTAGACGTAGGTCGGATGTCCAGATATCAGATGTGTATCCGATTAAAATCCACATTTGGAAGTGGCTTAGATCGGATGCAAAAAAATCGGATCTCGTGCGGGTTTTTGTGTTTACACGTGTGCAACAAATTCCGATCTGTGTCAGATGTGAGCGAAAGATCGGATTTTTTGTGCCAGTGTAAACGCAGCCTTGGAGAATGGATGGCTGGATTTTCAGATATAATACATGATGTAATTTTGTCATTCATGTTTCAACATTCCATATATGGATTAATTATTAAGGAAGCACATATACACATTAATCAGTACATTACAGGACATTACAAACGGAGCAATTTCTCATACTGTACTTGCATGCATATAATATGGTCAGAAAGTATTTTCATTATGAATTGTAGAAAGTTGAACTAACAAAGTTACATTCATTTGACTATTTATTTTGTTTTCTTTTCTTTTCTTGTGCAGATCTAATTAATTTTCATATGTATACTTATACTGGTCACAGACGTTTTGGACCCAATAATATTAATTGCAACATTACGGTTGTGTATTATATTTGCTTCCATTATCTGGGGACTATTTATGCAGTTTTTAAGCAATATACACTGCTGTTCAAAAGTTTGGGATCAGTCAGACTTGTAATGATTTTTAAATAAGTATTTTGCTCATCATGGCTGCATTTATTTGATAAAAAAAAACTGTAATCTTGCAAAATGTTATTACAATATAAAATAATGGTTTATATTTTAATATCCTTTAAAATATTATTTATTTCTGTGATGCAAAGCTGTATTTCCATCAGTCATTACTCCAGTATAAAGTGTCAGATGATCCTTTAGAAATCATTCTAATGTGATGATTTATTTTTAGAATTATCAATGTTGGCAACAGCTGCCAAATATATATCTATTTTTTTTTTGGAAACTGCGATACTTTTTTCAGGATTCTTTGATGAATAAAAAGTTAAAAAGAACAGCATTTATTCAACATATAAATATTTTCTAACAATATAAATCTTTGCTATTACTTCTTAACCATTTAAAACATCCTTGCTGAATAAGTATTAATTTATTTCAAAAAAAGAAAGAACAAATTTTTACTGACTCCAAACTTTTGAAATGTAGTGTATAATGTTAGACAAGATTTTTATTTTAAATATATGCTCTTCTTTTTAATAATAATTAAAAAAGTATCACATGTTCCAAAAAATATATTAAGCAGCACAACAGTTTCCAGCACTGATAATAAATCAGCATATTAGAATGGATCATGTGACACTGAAGACTGGATTAATCTTTTTCAAAAAGACTCATGGCTGTATTAGATCAAAAGGGTGCTTCTACTAAATACTGAGCAAAGGGTCTGAATACTTAGGACCATGTGATATTTCAGTTTTTCTTTTTTAATAAATCTGCAAAAATGTCAACAATTCTGTGTTTTCTGTCAATATGGGGTGCTGTGTGTACATTAATGAGGAAAAAAAATTTACTGAAATGATTTTAGCAAATGGCTGCAATATAACAAAGAGTGAAAAATTTAAGGGGTTCTGAATACTTTACGTACCCACTGTATATTAAAATAGAAAAACATTATTTTACATCATAAAAATGTTTCACAATATTACATTTTTCCCCCTGTATTTTTGATCAAATAAATGCAGCCTTGATGAGCATAAGAAACTCCTGTAAAAAACATAAAAAATCGTTCTGATCCCAAACTTGTGATCAGTAGTTTAAGTATGCAAGGATCTGCTATATTTTGAATAGTTATGGCTAAATGGCACTAGTCAATAATTGAGAGTGATTAATTTCCCACAAGCTATCTCCTTTTTCCTGAATCCTGGAATTCCCCAGGGATTTAATTCGGAAGCTTTGTTGTTTTCCAGTCAGATGCAGTTCTGGGGGTGTATTACAGAAAGATGCTAACTTTAAAATCTTATCTTATCTGTTTGGTAACCTTGGTAATTTCAATTAGCACCACATTTAGGACAAAAGCTATTACAGACCAGTGTTTCCTAAGTGTGTTATCTTATCCAAACTACAGATAGGAAGGGGTATTACAGAAAAGTCTCAGGTTACATTTGTAACCATGGTTCCTCGAGGGAACGTGACGCTGCTTCGGAGGATGCTTAGGGAACGCCCTTCAGTGTGACCGGCTCTGAATCCCATGTGTAATCAGTAATGTGTAATCCAATTGATGGGTGGGACATCACGGGCGGGTGACGTAATGACCAGGAAGCTATAAAAGCATGTGCGGTGAAACCAGCGTCAGCTTCTAGGAGTGAAGCAAGCGCTGGCAAAGATGCCGGAAGTATGGCCCAGAGATGCAGCGTATCATTCCCTCGAGGAACCATGGTTACATACGTAACCTGAGACGTTCCTCTTCAGGAACTCGAGCTGCGTCGGTGGACGCTTAGGGAACGAGTATGCCCACGCCACCAGAATTACAAATCTCTGCCTAGTGTGGAAGCCTGCACAGCTAAGGCGAGAGAACAGACGAGCCGGGAGTGGCTCGCATATCTAGGCCATAGAACCTGACAAAGGTTAGGGGCATGGACCATCCTGCAGCGTCACAGATGTCCTGCATTGAGACACCTGCCAAGAAGGCCTTGGAGGCCGCCACACTTCGGGTAGAGTGAGCCTTGACCCCTAGAGGTGAAGGGAGATCAGAGGACTCATAAGCAATGGAAATGGCACCTACTATCCACCGACTGAGGGTCTGTTTTGTAGCTGGAAGCCCTTTCTTAGGGGGACCACAGCAAACAAGCAGTTGGTCCGCCCTTCTCCACAGGGGCAGCTCTGTGGACGTATCCTCGCACTGGACACATACAGTTAAGCTTCTGCTGGTCTGGTTCCCCGAAGGGAGGAGGACTGAAGGCCTGGAGTACGACAGGGGACCTTAGGAACATACACCGCTCGAGGGTACAGAAATGCTTTGGCCAGAACGGGCGCAAATTCGAGATAGGAAAGGGCCACTGAGAGGGCCTGCAGATCCCCCACTCTCTTGAGAGAAGATATCGCCAAAAGGAAAGTAGTCTTGATAGTGAGGTGGCGATCAGAGATCTCCTCGATAGGCTCGAAGGGAGGCCTACAGAGAGCTTCTAGCACCACAGCCAGGTCCCACGTGGGGACACGAGATTGCCTCAGCCTCAGCGCACCACGGAGGAAACGTATAACTAGGGGGTGTCTGCCCACTGACTGGCCACCGAGAGGGGCGTGGTAGGCCGCAATGGCCGCCACGTAGACCTTCAGGGTGGAGTGGGTCAACCCTGTGGAGAATCAGGCCTGCAGGAACTCCAGCACTGTACCAACTGGGCAGTTAACTGGGTTGAGCTGGCGGTCTCCGCACCACGAAGTGAAAAGTTTCCACTTCAAGGCGTACAGTTTCCTCGTTGAGGGAGCTCTGGTTTGGAAGATGGCTTCAACAACCTCGGTTGAGCGACCGGAAGCTATGAGTTGTGCCCCCTCAGGGGCCAAACCCACAACTTCCACAGCTCCGGGCGGGGGTGGATGATCGTACCCTCCGCCTGTGAGAGGAGATCTCTCCTGATGGGAATCTCCCCTGGAGTACCGTCGAGGAGAGAAATCAGGCCCAAGAACCATACTCGGCCCGGCCAGAACGGGGCTACTAGCAGAAGACGGACCCCGTCCCGGCGCACTCTCTCTAGAACTCCCGGGAGCAGAGCTATCGGGGGAAAGGCATACAGACGAAGCCTCGGCCACGTCTGTACCATGGCATCCAGCCCCAGTGGAGCTGGATGAGTCAGAGAGAACCAGAGGGGACAGTGCCTCGACAAGATGTCTGCTCCCATATTGAGATGCCCAGGAATGTGAACTGCTCTCAGCGAGATAAATTTGCCCTGGGACCACACAAGGATCTGGTACGTTAGTTTGTACAAACGGCGTGAGCGCAGACCTCCCTGGTGGTTGATGTAAGAGATCATCAGGGAAGTTGTTTACTGTGGAGACGTGCTGAAATGGCGTTTGGTCTCGTACTGTATCGCGTACCTTGTGCGCTTTGCTTGGCCATTTGTTGGGATAAACAGGAAAGTGTGTCCAGCTGAATTCAATTTGAGTTTTGTTAAACGAATTAAAAAGAAGCTTAGTTTACCGCAGAAGCGGTCGCGGCTGCGGTCGTGTGAAGACCGAAGAGTGTAAAGACCATCGACTCTACCGTGCGACTCCACCGGGCAGGACACCGGCAAAGGATAAGTATCGCTTTTTATCTCTCCTCTTTCCACTTCTGTTTCAGTTTTTTTATAATCTATTTCTTACTATGTGTCAGTAAGTTGTTTTTTGTATTTTAGCATGTGTGTTTGCCTCAGTGTTATTTTTTTAGGATTACTGATGAACTAATGTACTTTGATTTGTATTAGTTATCTATTTTAGTTTTAGTTACAGTTGTAGTAATGTTGTCATTTTATTGGTTTTTTTATTATGTCTATATAGGCTTTTTATTAAGTTTTACTTTTATTTATTTGGAGTTATTTCAGTACTTCAACATACAAAATGGAATTGAAATTATATATATATATATATATATATATATATATATATATTTTTTATTTTTTATTTTTTTTTAATGTATTTATATATATGTACATGTATATGTATATGTGTGTGGCTGTACATACACATATGTAGCTGTTTTTTGGTGTTTGGATTAGTGTTGTGTTAGAATTATTATTATACTCATACCTTTTGTTTTTTTTATATTTTTGAATTGTTTTTAGCTTTATTTATTTTTTTCATTTAAATGTTTTAGTTTTGAAATGTTGTATGCATTTGTCATTTGTCATTTAATTTATTTTATTTTCTTAAATGTGTGTATATAAATAGTATTTATAGAGTTTTAGCTTTTAGTTTTAATTACTTTTTCTTATTTGTAAATCGCTTTGGATAAAAGCGTCTGCTAAATGACTAAAAGTAAA
>NW_015505389.1:1262962-1291574 GCF_001515645.1 Sinocyclocheilus grahami | reverse complement strand
GCAGCACGGCCAGCATCTCCAGACAATTTATATGCCATGTCAGATGGCGACTACTCCACAGACCGCAGGCAGGGTGGCCACTCATGACCGCACCCCAACCGGTGAGGGATGCATCCGCCGCTAGCGTTACGTGGCGACAGGGATCTCCCAGCACTGGGCCCTGAGAAAAGAACCAAGGTTTCCTCCACATGTCCAAGGCATGTAGGCATCGCCGCGTGACCCTGATCATGCGAAGCGGGTTTCCCCTCGGGGAGAACCCCTTGGTCTTGAGCCACCACTGTAGGGGTCTCATGTACAGCAGGCCAAGAGGTATCACGTTGGACGCTGCTGCCATCAAACCCAGCAGTCTCTGAAATTGATTGACAGTGAGTGACTGGCCTTCTCTGACTCTCGCGACTGCGGTGAGGACCGACTCGATCCGAGCAGGGGACATACGTGCCTGCATCGTGGTCGAATCCCACACCACGCCTAGATAAGTGGTCCTCTGTAATGGAGAGAGCACACTTTTCTTAGCGTTTAGCCTCAACCCCAGTTCTCTCATGTGGGCGAGAACGACATCTCGATGTTGAACCACCGTCTGCTCTGATTGAGCTAAAATCAACCAATCATCTATATAGTTCAGAATGCGGACGCCCTGGAGTCGCAACGGTGGACTGGCAGGAGACAACCAAATCAGCTGCTCTAGAGACCTCCGCAGAGGTGGCGACCCTCTTAGCACCACTACGTTCCCGGGCAGTGGCGCTCGCGGGAGACTGCTGAGCCCTGTAACTCCGGCAGCGTTAGCAGACCGATCTCCTGAGGGCACTGAGGCGAGACGGAGACCGTGTAAAGTGGTGAAACCCGCTCCGCCCCAGAGGGGCCTGCCCCCATGAGCCCTGGGCTAGTGGCGTCAGGACTTCTTGGCCGAGGACCTCTTAGTCTTAAGTACGGTCCGCAGATTCAGCTTAGACTTCGAGGCCCCCGACCCAGAGCGTCCCGACGCGGAGGAGCACGTGAGGCAACGCTCTGTTTTTGTGCCTCCCTGTATGAGGAGCTGGTACTCGGAGGGGGCTGCTCTCGCCCAGCAGCCCTCAAAGCTAGAGAGCGTGCGGGAGGAACCACTGGAACGCCGCCGCCTGTTTACGAGCCTCCTGGTACCTATCAACGACAGAATTGACTGCGTCGCCGAATAGGCCAGAAGGCGCAAGCGGGCCGTCCATGAGGCAGACCTTATCTCATTCTTTCATATCTGATATCTCCGCCGCCACCATAGCTGCCATAGACCTGCCGATGGCACGGGCGGTCTCTTTAGTGGCGCGGAGAGACAAATCAGCGGTCCTCCTAAGTTCAGTGATATCATCCGAATTTATCTGCTCACGCTCGTCTAGCTCTTTTAGCAGGTCGGCTTGGTACGCCTGTAACACCGTCATGGTGTGCAGACACGCACCAGCCTGACCCGCTGCCGAATACCCTTGAGTACACCAGCGCTGATGTAGTTCTTAGCGGCTTGGAGGGTAATGCCGGAGCCTTTAAAGATGATGCCGCGTCAGGTGACAGATAGCTCGCGAGCGTCTGTTCTACCCGGGGCATCGTCTTATAACCGCGCTCAGTCATCCCCGCCACATTGCCATAATAATCGGAGGCGGGGATAAAGAGGCAGGCCGAGAAGGGTCTTCCCCACGACCTCGACACCTCTGTGTGAAAAAAGGCAGGCGGCTTAACACGCAGAAACCGCTCATCTAATTTACTTTTCTGCGGCTCAGCCATTTTCTTGGCAGGCCAATCGATGTTCAACTTGGCCACCGCACGAGTTACCACCTCTAAAAGCTCCTCATACTGGGGAGTTTGAGGGGGCGAATCCTCATCAACGCCCACCACATCAACCTCCTCGGAGGAAGACATGCGGAGCGTCGATCCCGTTCCCCGGGGGGAAGTAACCGCAGAGCGGGCTTCCGATACCAGAGAACGGGCGCTGGATCTGGTGGGTGAGGAAGAAGATAGGGACTCGCCCGTCTCCATTCCCTCCACCAGATCCACCTCGATGGAAGCATGACCAGCGCTGCGGGGAGAAGGCCCCCTCTGCAAGAGTAGCTTTCCGGGAGTGGAGAACATGCATCGAGAGACGCTTGCAATGTGGGCAGTCAGCTCTCGAGAGAGCCGACTCAGCATGTTCAGCTCCCAGGCAGACAATGCACAAACTGTGTGTATCCCCACCCATAATATAACGTGGGCAGGGAGAAACACATGCCTGAAACGCTGCCTGCCTTCGCTGCTTATGTGTTTCTTTTTATCATGTGCTTTTGACATTTTCTGATTGACAAAACAACATCAAATAAGTCTCACAACAGATATCAGACCGACACACACACAGAGCGCTTGCTGAATGACAGAAAGCTGACACCGGTTTCACCGCACGTGCTTTTATAGCTTCCTGGTCATTACCTCACCCGCCCGTGACTATTGGACTGATTACACACGGGATTCAGAGCCAGTCACGCTGAAGGGTGTTCCCTAAGCGTCCTCTGACGCAGCTCGAGTTCCTGAAGAGGAACCTCCTAACTTGACAAAAAAATCCTAAAAACTATCTTAACTTTAGGACAACCCCACAGCTGTCCTAACTTCAAAATTATTTGAAAGCTAATGGAAAAACCGCTTACAATTGCGCTGTCCAACAATGGTATTACATTTATTAATAATTGAAAATGAAGAACGGAGATGTTTAATGGTAGAAAGACTCTTGGAAGCAACATGATATTACAGTTAGCACAGGAACTGCAACCAGCATTACAGAGCCCAACAAAGCGTCATGGAGCATTCTCGGCTATAGTGCAAGTGACTAATGCCTTACGTTTTTTTTGCAAAAGGCAATTTTCTAAGTGAAGTAGCTTCTATTATTTTGTTTACCTCATCAGTAGCTTGCACAGTGTTGGTTTCTTGGAAACAGACCTGAGAGTGGATTGTTGAGCTTGATAATGCAATTTAAGATTTCCTAACTAGAGATAAGATACAATTTTGTAAGATAGGATAGGAACCCAAAATCAAGTTAAGATTTGCTTTTGCAATTCGAATTTCTGAAAAATCCTAATTTAACATACAGCTTAAGTTAAGACCTAAGGTAAGACACTTTCTGTAATACTCTCCCTGATCCTTCCACAATAAAAGTTCTAATCTAATTCATTAGACAATATGACAATTGCATCAAATTTAGTCTTACCTTCAAATACTTGTTTGACCTAGAAGATTCCTTCGGCACTGAAGGAATTGTCACTGCAGGTAGGCATACCATACATTCCTTCCCCTTTTAACAATAAAATAATTCCCCAGTCTTCACAGGACATGTGCACAGTCTGAACGCTGGTAAAAAGTCACAGCTGCAATTCACTTTTAGCAGCGGAGAGTGTCATGAGCGTTACCGCAGCACCATGTGGAGCTCAAATACTCTCATTACACAAATACACTAAATCTAACTTTTTGGTCTCTGTGTATCTACGTATCTATGAGTAATGTCCTGGCAATATTGCTTGATTTTATTTGTTTGTGTGTGTGTGTGTGTGTGTGTGTAGGTAATCATACAACATTTGTTGAGTTCAAAAAGCTTTCCTTTTAACATTGTAGAAATACCAACATGCACAAACAAAACAGCCTGCAGTAGTTACTCAGTCTGACATATAATTGCACAATAATGAGTTATCTTTCATAGGTTCACTCGATGTTGCACAGGTATCTCACGCTATGGGAACACTCTCCAGGTATGACGCAACTTGTAAGCACCAATTTATTGGCAGATGATGCTAACGCCACCCTCTGAGCCACCACGTCATCTGCGTTTCATAAGAATGTCTACACCACCAATTCTCAGATTTATATTCTTCAAGAAGACTCTATCAGAGCCTGTGCTTACGTCTATATTTGTGTGATTTGTAGCTATCGTGTTTGTGCGACCAGTACTGGAGTGGATATTTATGTCCTCAATGTGGAGCACAATGTTTAGGATGTGTGTGCTTCCATGTTCTCATTTATTATGAGTGAGGACACTCACTGGAAATGTTTGGGCTTTCGCCATACGGAAGCCAAACTTCCTCTCATAGTATTCAAGTTCATTCTACTAGGGATGTTGCTTCAACGCAGGCATTATCTAAAGATACGCCACTGAATGATATTTGTGTTGCAACAGGCAGGTACTCTCCGCACACGTTTATCAAATTTGATCAGATTTTATCTGTTAAACAGCAGTCGATTCATATTCGAGGCTATGCAAGCGTACAGGCTGATAAATGGCACTTACTCAGTGGTGTGCTATATTATAATGTTCAACAAAAACATAACAAAAAGAACACAAATCTAGCAGGCAAAAGCAGCTCAGTGAGAAATATTTATGGCATGTTCTCAAGACAGCAGATGTGCTCAACTTCATCGAGCAATGTGAGAACTTCTCGAAGATCAGGCCACACCCCATTGTTGAGCTCATCACAACATTAAGCACAGTCCTGAAGGGACCTACTCTGAGCTGGTGGAAAGCACAGAAGGCCAAGGTAATGGATTGAAAATCTTTCAAAAAGCCATTTATGGCTGATTTTCTTTCAGATGATTACCTCTTAGAAGTGGAGGAGAAGCTGAGGACATTAGTCCAGCTGTTTGAAGTGGAAACCTGAGATCTCAGAGGAGGAATTGGTGAACCACATCCTGTACAACATCAACCCCAGGGTTGTCTGTGGGGGATAGTAACCACCGCTGGTCAGTGATGGAAAAGGACTGTATGGGAGCCAAGGATTACTGTCAAAAAGTCAGCACTCAGAGCAGGAAATAAAAGTCCCAGAAATCTGCAGTGTATCATCAAAAAAACAAACAAAAAACTTGGCTGTAGGAACCCTAGTTCAACCCCATCTAGGGACAACTCTCCTCGTCGTGCCTATAAAGGTAAATGCAAAGAAGTGAAGATGGTACTTGACACAAGAAGTACTTACATACTAATGCAAGATAATTTGGGGAGACAAGTAGAAGATGAGATTCCATCGGTGTTACCGCAACGTTTAAAAAAAAAACTCTTTAACAACTGACTTCATGCATTATTACCATGATAATCCCCTAGGAAGCCATCTGGGACAATTAAAATCACTGCTGAAAATCCTAGAGGTCGCATAGTGGCTGTCCGCCAGGAATGATGTTTGGCAATATGTCAAAGGGACCATTTCCTAGCAGTAAAAAAAAAGACAAACCCGGAACAATTACCTCCTTGTCATTGTCCATTATTTCACTAAGTGGGTGGAAACGTACCCACTTAGAGATGGCAAGATCCAGAAAATAGTGAAAATACTCCAGGAGGAGATATTTACCCGATGGGGGGTGCCCAAATACCTGGTGTCCAGTAGGGTTCTCCAATTTACCTCCAGCATTCTGGGTGAGCTGTGTAAGATATGGGATTGTTCCAAAAATCAAATTTTTATTAAAATCATTGGACTATAAAAAGCTTACTAAGACTTTTCGGTGTCTATCCAAACACCTTCATCAGTTGTACAAACAGGAGTAACTCTGGCAAATATATCCACAAAAGTCACATGATCAACAGACCTATAGAGGTCATATGACTACTAGAATAAATGTGTAACACATGCCAGAGTAGATGGTGTTACAGCTCATGATGGTGCCCCTCCCACTCTCCGAATGGAGCACCCTGATCTCTCCTTGCAGCATTGTGGCACTGTTTCCAGCACAGCATCATAGGCGTGGGACAGATGATGTCTCAAACCCCCTCCCCGATTCAAAGAGGGATGCTCCACCTTTACATGCATCGCTTCCTTTAAGCCTCTTTCAAACCACCTCTCTTCTCTATCCAGAATTCTCACCTCGTGGTCATGAAAATTGTGTTTCTTTTGTTGTAGATGCAAGAAGACTGCCGAATCCTGCCCAGAAGAATTTGCACGTCTATGCTGAGCCATGGATCGATAAAGTGGCTGTTTTGTTTCTCCTATGTATAAATCCTCACAATCCTCACTACACTTAACAGCATATACAACATTACTTCTTTGATGTTTGGGAATCTGGTCCTTAGGATGGATTAACGTTGTCTCAAAGTAGTCATTGGTTTGAAATACACAGGTCGATCCCATTCAAACAAAACTGAGCAGTATATTTGGTGACATGCTGTGTCACTTGAACAACGTATTGGCGCCAACGAGGATAACCTACAAGATCTTTCAACATGGATTAATGATCTAACTAAAGAGAACGCCTACCTGATGGATAAAGTCCAAGACTTGGAAAATCGCAGCAGAGGCTCCAATCTTTGCTTTGTTGGGATTCCTGAATCTTCCAAGGGCCACGATGTTCTCGGTTTCATAGCCCAGCTAATCCTGGAGCTATTTGGGGTGAGAAAACCTTTCTACATTGAGAAAAGCACACCATACCCCTTTGTTTTGGAACAACTTCAGAGCTGGTCCAAGGCCTATCCTGATTAAACTTTACAATTTTCTGGACAAGGTAAAAATTGTTCATCTTGCCAGAGAGTGATTAAAGGTACACAGATTTAAATTTATCCTGATTTCAGTGCGGGACTTTTAAAGAGGCGTCGCAGTTTTGACAAGTAATTGTTAAGTTAAACAGAGACTGCGTGAACTGAAATATTCTCTCCGGTATCCGTGTACATTGAGTGTGATTGTTGATGGCAAGCCTCAATTGTATACTTGTCATAAAACTGCTGAAACTGCTTTTATGTCCTCTATGGACTCTTCATTATAAAAGCAGTTTAAATGTAGAAGACAACTTTCCCAAGGGAAGAGTGAGGTGGAGAAGAAATGTGAATTAAAAAAGGGGGAAGAAGTAATTGATACAGACTGATCTGTGTATTAAAGGTTAATGATTTTTGTTGATGCTGACTTAATTTGACCCATTCATGAATATGCCTTGCCTTGGCTTGGCTGACTTGGATGGCTAGGGCTGCTGGGCCAGATTGATTAATTTGATTGTTTTTGCGGGTTTGTTTTGGTGGGGGGGGGGGTGTTTTGTTTGTATTTTTGGGAATCTGTTTAGATGTCATGCTACTACAATTTAACATATATTTACTGTGTTATTTGGTTTGTTTAATCCTTTATTTAAAACCTAGCCTTAATTAAAATTGTATATCTATGTTTTTTGCATACAAAGTGGATAACACTAAAGGTTTAAAAATTGTTCATTTGAACATAAGACATGTTTTGCCTAAAATGTATCTACTATGTGCTTTGGTAGCCCAATATAATCCAAATTTTATTACACTTGTCAGAGAAGTTACTGAGTAGTAAGATTTCTGACAGGGAAATTAAACTTGTAAATTATGTACTTTATGGAGCCGACAGAGATTCCAGGGGTGGTGGTGTGCCGATATATGCGTCTTCTAATTTGATATCAGAGTTGATTATAGACCTCAATCGAACATAGATATTTTGAATGTTTGTTTGTTAAAATAACCTTTCATCAGAATAAATATTTAACTATTGGAAGTATACATAGACCTCCCTCTGCACCTGCTGAATCATTAAATTTTTTGTTTTCTACTATTGACTCTATTAAAAAAACAAAAAAAAACAAGAAATGATTATGCCTCTCCTGTTTGGCTCAGTACTTCCGGGTATCTGTGTACAGATGCTTGGAAAACTCTTAAATCCATACTATGGTAAGTGCACACGTTAAGCTTTGTGCACTTTCTAAAATCCACATAGTGGTAAGTGTGCACGTTATGCTTTGCCCACTTTTCTGAAATCCTGTATGGTAAGGGTTACGCGTTATTAGCCTCGTTCCCTTTCTCTGAGTTGGTTTAGACCCCGGTACCTTGGGCTCCATTCAAATAGTGTGTCTCTGTCGACATACTTTGGAAGCATCTCTCCCCTCACCATTGAGGGTTATTGTGAGCATGGTGCTTTCTTTCGAGCGTTTGAATTCTCTCCCTTCTGAGGAGTTGGATTCCTCGCTCCGTGTGCTGTTCTCGTGGTAGTGTTTAGCAGTGCTCCCCTTTTATCAAAGGGTTGCCTATGAGCACGCTACTACTTTTTGAATTCAGAGTTCTACTCTCACGTGAAAGTTGAGTTCACTGTTTTTCCAGATCACCTGGAACCAGCAGCATCAGGCGAACTAGGCCCTTTCTCCGCCTCTCTGATGTGGTTTTTGGCTAACTTGCGGTACACTGATTTCTAACGATCGTGCTGTAGGTCGAGCCCCTCTCGTTGAGAGCTGGGTGTTTGCTCCCTCAGCTAGAGATTTACTGCTAGCCATTCCAGCAGTATACCTTAGGTCCAGTTGATCACTTCTCAAACATATTTTGGGATGCACCATTTCCATCTATGGGCTGCTCTTTCAAAGTACCACGAGGGCCCCTTATAATTTTTTTTAAAATCCATGTTATGGTAAGTGTGCACGTTAGTCTTTGTACACTTTCTAAAATGCACACTGTGGTAAGTTCGCACACTAGTACCCTGCATTCTTTCTAAAATCCTGCATGGTAAGAGCTACGCACGGCAGTCTCGTGCTCTTTCTTGAGTGGTTTAAAACCCCAGTTCCGCCTTGGGCACCACTCCACCTATGTATCCTCTGGATACCTACTTTAAAAGGGTGTTGCTACTAGGGTTCTGTTGAGACAGTTCCTTCAGCATATGCAGAGCATGCGGTATCCCCTGTGTAACAGGCCAAGACTTAGTATGATTCTAGGCTCTTGGTCGTTGTAACAACGTTCGTAGTTCGGGAAGAAGGAGGCGGGAACCGGCGAACGCTCAAAGAAAACTTTAATAAAATAAACAAACACAAAATAGCACAAACAGAACCAAAACACAAAATAAAATCCAGGCCTGGTCCTCGCTCTTCTTTCACTGTCGTAACTACTCCTTTTATCCTTCCGGAGCTCCTCCGTGGGACTCGAGTGAGTGGTGCAGGTGTCACTCATTATCAATTACTCCACCGGCCTAGCTCCATTCCCACGGCTCTTGGCCCTGCCCCCACTCGTCACAGTCATATTCCCTTAAAGGAATCTATTCCTGATTCCAAGCCTTGAGCTCTACCCCGGGCCCAGGAGTTCTTGGGGTATGTAGCCTAGGCCTTTGGCCAAAGGGAATAATGTCACTGACAGCCGTCTTAACGTCCCAGGGGCAACTCCCATGGCTATGGTAGAGTTGGCACTTAGTGCTCGCCATGCTTCTGGCATGCACTCCCCTCAGCATGGTGGCGTGTTCATACCATTCCCCATAGTGACCCCTAGAGGACGCAGTTTGAAGTTCCCTTGAAAGGGAATGTCTCAGGTTACGTATGTAACCATGGTTCCCTGAGTAGGGAACGAGACACTGCATCCTCTAGGTTTCTTGCCATGCTTCGGACGCAAGCTTCAGACGAAGAAGTGGATGATGTGTTCCCCCGGCGCCTATTTATACTATAGTCTCACCGGTAGTGACGTCATGGCTGTCGCCGGCCAACGTGTTGTTGGTGTTTTTTCAATGTATGCTTCAGACACGGGTCATGACGAGGCGTTCCCCATAGCGACCCCTAGAGGACGCAGTGTCTCGTTCCCTACTCAGGGAACCATGGTTACATACGTAACCTGAGACGTACTTCAACGAGCCAATCCCTAATTGACTGGATACTCGTTTCTCATCCTGATAGATTTGTTGAAGTTGGTATCCTGTCTGATTGTTTTAGTGATCATTCATTTGTTTTTTGTGTATGGAAAATTTAAATTCTAAAATCGCCTGCTAGAGTGATGAAAATTAGAGAACATAAGAAGATGAATATAGAGTTATTTATTAATGATTTCGTTTCCATAAATTGGGATAGATATCAATTAATACCCAATGTGCAGGATGCTTAGGATTTTTTATATTCAGTTTACTTGAGTACTTGATAAACATGCTCCTTGAAGAATTACAAAGGCCAAGGGAAAACATCTACCCTGGATAAATGCAGAACTTTTAGATCTCTTTAAACAGAGAGACAAGGCCTAGACTGATTTCCGTAAGACTAGAACAAATGAAGATTGGGAATCTTATAGGAGTCTAAGAAATGTATCAAAGACTATGACTCGTAATGCTAAATCTAATTATAACGATTGTTTATCTAATCATTTTTAAAATCCTAAACAATGTTGGAGTAATATAAAATATTTATTAAATACTTCAGATCCATTATTAAACAGATAAGAGATGAAAATACCATAGTTTACTGATTCCCTTTCTATCGCCCAATTATTTGGTAACTTTTTTCTACTGTTTACTCTAATCTAACACCAATTATTCTTACATCAATCGTTTTGATACATTTACTTTGTTAGACAGTACTTTTACCTTTACAAAAATAGCACCTATAGAAGTTCTGAAGGAAATTGAGCAGTTTAGGTCTAGTAGTGGACCTGATGGAATTGAGCTTAGATATAATAAACTTGCCATAAACTTGCCTCTTATATCCTTATGTACCCACTGGCTCATCTTTATAATATGTCACTTCAGTCTAGTTGTTAGGCGTGTCGGCAGTGTTAATCAAGCGCACGACGAAGGAGTACAGTTCAAAAGGAGTTTTTAATCATAAATCCAGGAAAATATCCACAAGTCAACGTGACACTAGTGAGTTACCAGCTATTTGGAAGTATTCCCCTATTACTCCAATTTATAAAGGAGGTGATATTATTGATCTACAAATGTATAGACCAATATCAATAATTAGTGTTATTTCCAAAGTATTTGAAAAATTAATCTATAATCAGCTAGTGAATGGATCCGCAAGTCTCACGTCTCGTCAGCCCCGTAACACTATCAAAGTATCTTGAAAATAATAATATTTGATCACAGTTTCAATCTGGATTTAAGCTAATTTTTTCAACAACTAGTGCTCTTCTAAAGTTTACTAATTAAATATACTCACATTAGATAGTGGTGACCTTACAGGGGATATTTTTCTTCTTAAGAAGGCCTTTGATCTAGTTGATCATTATTTATTATTAGATAAGTTGTATGCAGCTGGTTTTTCTCAATTCTTTATTGTGGTTTAATTCTTATTTACATAACAGAAAGTAATGTGTGGTTATTCAAGGGACACAATCTGATTTATTTACTCAAGAAAGAGGTGTACCACAGGGCTCTATATTGGGTCCTCTTCTTTTTTCTATTTTTATTAATTATCTTTCTTTAGTTATTTTGTATTGTTCTGTTCATCTTTATTCATATGAAAATCAAATCCTCATTTAACTCAAATTCAAAACATGCTCCAATCAGATTTTAATGCTTTTGAAAGAGTGGCTTTATTCTAATAGTTTACTACTTAAATATAAATCTCATACCATGGTATTTGCTACAAAGCGTATGTTTAAATTAAAATCTAATAATTTAACAATAATGTGTAACGATGACACATACTTGTACAGAGTGGATCAAATTAAATATCTGGGCTTATGGCTGGATCCTGAACTTTCTTTTAAAACTCACATTGACTATAATTCGTAAAATTAATTTTGGAACCAATGTATTGTATCAATCAAATAATTGTTTTACTTTTAATGTTTGGAAAAAAAAATTTGGCTTGCAACTTGTATTACCATTTTTTTTACTATGCCTCTAACCTTGACTAGGCAGGTAGTTTATCAGAATACAATTAAAATGAATATTTAGTCCCTTACTACAGCCTATAATAAATTGTGTAGATATGTTATTAGATGTTTATATGATACACACCATTGTATTATATATGATTTACTTAAATGGTTTTCACTCAATATTAGAAGGCATATTCACATTTTCAAATGTATATATTTTAAATACTATAATTATTTGCATCAGTATTTGATATTATATTCTTCTTCATATCAATTAAGACATTCTGCACAAAATGTTGGTTACACTTTATTTCGATAGTCCACTTTAGACATTCTACTAAATTTAAGTAACTTTGTAACTACATGTCAACTAATTCTCATTAATTTGCAACTACATGTCTACTAACTCTCAGAGTAGACTGTTAGGGTAGGTTTAGGGTTAGTAGAATAAGTTGACATATACTTGCAAAGTTTCTCATAGTCAGTATGTTGTATGTAGAGGACCCATCAAAATAAAGTGTTAGAAGATATTAAGCAGACAGTCTACTAATACTCTAATGACTGCTAGTTGACATGTAGTTACAAAGTTACTTACTGCTAGTAGAATGTCTGAAGTGGACTCGAAATAAAGTGTTTTTTTGTTTTTCTTACTTCTTTAGTTAAGAAAGTGTTTGGGAAAAAGGCATTTGGGTATAAGGCTCCGGCAGATTGGAATTATTTACCTTTAAATGTACGATCATTGACTTGGATGGTTATATATCTATATCTACATTTATATTTATAAGTGCTAGGTAAATATAAATATAATTATTAATATCTTAGGCTATGTGTTAATATTGTAGTAGGGTGTGTTTTTGTGTTGTTTTGATTGCTGTGTTTGTTTTGTGTTATGTTATTTCATTTTGTGTATTAGGAGTCCCTTGAAAATTAGATGCATCTCAAGGGGTTTATCCCAAAGAAAGAATACATTTGTTACCATAAAATGTATCCATTTATGAAAAAAGGTTGGGATTTAAACTCTTGAAATCTGGCTACTGCAGCCTTGAAAGCTTGTGAGAGCTTGTTACTGTCACGAATTCGGTCCATGGACTTCCGTTTATTCACCACCAGAGGTCACCCTTTCCATTACATTGACTCTCGCACAACACAAACTGTTGCATAGCACCCCGGACTACATTCTTTATCATTCTTTGCACGATTTGCACATTGCACTCATTGCACACAGCTGTTTCTAATCCCCTCACTCACTATATAACACCCACTCTAACCCCCTTTCTCGGCGGAGTATTGTTTAGCCTGTACCCCTTTCCGAGTTTCCGTGTTTTCCTTGTTTTGCCTTGCCTGTTTTTGCGGTTTCTGATCTTTGCCTGTTTTCCTGGATTTCTCCCTCTCGTCTCGCCCCTGTGATTCTGTCTGCCGATCGGTGGCCTACGCTAGCCCTAGGACTATTCTTGTGTTTTTGCCCGCCATATACCTGTTTGCCATTGTTCGACCCTGCCTGCTATACCATGTCTCTTGAATAAAACCTTGCAGATGGATCCACACGTCTCACGTCTCGTCAGCCCCGTTACAGTTACCAATGCAACATAATGCAAATGTCAAATTAAAATGAAACGTTTTCAGGATAAACAACCAGCAGGCAAATATCGCAGACGATTATGCTTAATAAATTGAGAGAAGCAGAAATTGTGATCACAATTCAAATGCAATTTATCGTGCAACTCTATATGAAAAAAATCAACACTGAACTGACTTGAGCTAAATTATGATATTAGTGCATGCATAATTATTAGGCAAGTCTGAATTCAGATTTTTTTTTTTCAAGCTCATTTTACCAATTCAAAACCACATCAATCTTAATAACTACTATTAATTTTCTATACAATCATTAATAAGTGTTTTATAGTCGTTAATAAAGGCTGGAAGTGAAAAACGCCTAATATTCAGATGTGCATAATTATTAAGCAAGTTTAGTTTTTTTTGTTTTGTTTTTTGCCTCAAAGTGCATTTCTTATTAATGGTCACAACTTAATTTCTATAGTATTGCATGCTTCTCATGGGCATTTCATTTTTTTATTTTTTTTTATTTTCAGTGCGAGTTAAATCTATCAATTATAAATTAAATATCACTTATAAATAATGATATACAAAATGAATAGCAGTTATTAAGACTGATGTGGTTGGACATTGGTAAAATGTGCTTGATATATATACATATATATATATATGTCGCCATGATTTTGCCAAGTAAGACATGTTCCTGGATCAACGTAACTGTCCATAAATATAGACTTAACCCAATCCCTACCCCTAAACCTAATCGATATATTGGACAACCGCTAATTTAAATTAGTTAAGAACTTACTCAAAACAAATGTAATAATGAATGCATGAATGAATGAATGAATGACTGACTTCAGTGAATCAATTAATCAATCAATCAATGAGTATAATGATACAATTAGTGTCTATTAGTCAATTGGTGTCTATTGCTACTGAAACTGTCCATCATTTTGGTAGGAGATGAATGAATGGTTGCATGTGTAAAGACCTAAGCCGAGAACACACTACACGACTGTCATATTGATTATGAATGTGATTTGGTCTTGACGACGGATCGTACCCAGTCGGACCGGGTCTGTTCCTGTTGGGTTCAGTCGCTGTGTGCAGTCGGAAGGAAAAAATCGCATATTGTGTGGTGCCTAAAGATTATAATCTTAGAATTCAAAAAACATTAGTTTCCAGTCGTTTTCACAATTTTTTTTTTTTAAACATGTTTAATATTTGCGACCGACACCAGCGATTGTATATGCTTAAAAGTTATAAATAATTTATAAATCAACTTCATAACAAATCAGCTATTCTTCATAACACATTTTCTTCATAACAAACATAACGAATAGCTATTGTTCAAAACAAATTTTACATAAAAACATTCATTAAAAAAATACAAATATGACAAAATAAAATTATTTTGTATGCACAGTTTAATTATAGTAGTTTTGTGTCAAATGGATAAGGACATTTCTTCTTTGGGAGCATTAACGTTTGCTGTAGACTAATATAATGAAAATTTAAATACACAAATAACATTTTATATGACTTTTGTTTCTGAATAAATGGAGCAGTAATGTTTGATTTCATTCTGACTGGTAACTCTGGAACTGTAATGAAAAAACTACCGTTTTTAATCAGAACCAATTCATTTTGAATCCCTTTCAGACATACATGAGTAAATATATTATTGCTTGACTTAACGTTTAAAAATAGCACTAGAAATTTTATAATTAAGGAAATTAAACATAAGTGTCTGAAAAGACCTAACGAAATGTGTCTGCATAAGCAATAATTAAAAAAAGAAAGAATCATAGGACTTAATGCAAAAAAATACAAAAACAAAATACATAAAAATAAATAAATCAAGACATTTCTGTGGCTTTTTTTTAGCAACACCAACATAGCAGGAAAGATATATTTTATGTTACATTAAGCACAAACTAAGAAAAGAAAAACAAATCTTTAACGTTTCAATAATTAAGTGAAAGTGTTGTCCGCCGTGTTGTCTTTGGTGGGCTGCGGGATATGTCAGTTTGGATACTGTTTTTTTTTTTACTCTTAAAAGTATTGAATCTCTATTTAAGAAAGCCATAAAAACTTTTGATAAAAAGGCATTGTCATTCCACCATTGCGACATCTTAGAGAGACATAGATTTTTAAGCTTTGACAATTTCAAACGTTTCAAGTATGCTTGTTTGGTATATAAAGTGTTACATAATCTTGCCCCCCCTCCGCTGCATGGCTTTTTCCAAAGACTTGAAAGCGGAGGTAGCACACGGGCCTCTGTAAATGGGGACTGTGTGATACCATTTAGGCGTACCACTTTTGGACAAAACGTACTGTCAATAATAGGCGGTAAACTCTGGAATAGTTTGCCCCTTCCAATAAGAGAGTGTCCTACATTCAACACCTTTAAAACTCACTTAAAACAGTGGCTTCTAGAAAACCAGAGATGTATTCATTTTTAATTGTCACACATTTATCACCCATATACTTTCACTGTTAAATTGAGTGTAGTATAGAGATGCCTAGGGACTACATATGAAAAGTAGTTATTGTTACTAATTCTGGCATATTTACATGGTGTATATTTATACAACAATGTTCATGAATATGCATGGTCCCTATTAAATAAACCAATAAATAAATAAATAAAAATAAAATTCATGTTCGTGCAATGATGAGATGGACATGAGCGCATTTCTCCGAACTACACTACCCATAATGCATTTCACTCGGAACTAACTGTTACAGCCGTAGATAGTGATCTTCAGCGTCTCCCGCAACACTATCGTTGATATGACTGCGATAAGCGCATGCTTCTGACGCTGCGTGCAGCTGCAATCAACCACACACTCATCACAATGAAAACATTGACCTTAGAAATAACGAACGTGAACACTGGGATAATCACCGATGTATATGGCGAACCCCCGTTGAAATGCGTACACAAAAATACTTATTTCATTAAACATGTTTCATGTCCGTTACTATCGGCGTGTCCTCAGAGCGATTACATACGCTCTAAACTGCGTTTGCTCCAGCTGTGTAAACACAGATGCTACATGCTGCTGCTAATATGCTTAATATTCGCTCCTGCATACAAAGTTTAAACTTGATTATGGTTGCTCATTTTTTTATTCAGTTAGGTAGACCACACAATACACACAGCGATATGGATTAGAAGAGCATTCTCTTATCTTAGATGTTGATTTTGCTGTTCTGAAGCAAGCTGCACTGCTACGGCAAGCACTAGTCATATATTTGAATGTTGAGCAGTGAGCTCATTGACTACTGATACAGGAAAGAACCAGTCAGCTGAGCCATGTGATAATGATGTCATTAGGTCAGATTGAGTTAGACCTAGTTTCATGTCCGTTACTATCGGCGTGTCCTCAGAGCGATTACATACGCTCTAAACTGCGTTTGCTCCAGCTGTGTAAACACAGATGCTACATGCTGCTGCTAATATGCTTAATATTCGCTCCTGCATACAAAGTTTAAACTTGATTATGGTTGCTCATTTTTTTATTCAGTTAGGTAGACCACACAATACACACAGCGATATGGATTAGAAGAGCATTCTCTTATCTTAGATGTTGATTTTGCTGTTCTGAAGCAAGCTGCACTGCTACGGCAAGCACTAGTCATATATTTGAATGTTGAGCAGTGAGCTCATTGACTACTGATACAGGAAAGAACCAGTCAGCTGAGCCATGTGATAATGATGTCATTAGGTCAGATTGAGTTAGACCTATCGGACTGCACCATCTAGAGTTTCATGCCAGAACTCTGTATTTGTCATACTGTCCGAGGTTGAAAGAGCAGTCTTTGCATATTGAGGCTTATTAAATATCACATAAACGTGTTTTTATTAATAGACAGGTAATAGTGACATTCAAATAAATTACTTTTGGAACATCTGGCATGTGCCCTCCATTTCTCTCAAGTGTTTGTGTTCATAATTTATCAGTTGGACATTTTTAATACTAGCACACCGTAAAACAATGAATTCATGCTTCCACTATGAGGACAATAAGCATCATGGTTGCTTTTTGTGTTCCATTAACTGTATAATATGTAATGGGCCATACGAATAATGAACGTGGTATGTTGAATTGATCTTATTTACAAAATGAGATTTAAATTGCTTTCATGATTGAATATTTAAAACTACAGGGACTTCATATAAGGGACTTCACGTAAGGGACTCTTATATCTGTGAAGTAATGCAGAAGTGATTGGAACCCCTGCCAATGTAAATCATTACATGTAATAATGTGTTTTAGTTTTGAAATGTTGTATGCATTTGTCATTTTTAATTTATTTTATTTTATTAAAAGCTTTTAATTACTTTTTCTTATTTGTGTATTTTTGAATTGTTTTTAGCTTTATTTTTTTGTTTTAATTTAAATGTTTTAGTTTTGAATTGTATGCATTTGTCATTATTTAATTTATTTTCTTAAATGGGTGTATATATATATATATATAGTATTTATAGAGTTTTAGCTTTAATTACTTTTTCTTATTTGAAAGTCGCTTTGGATAAAAGCTAAATGATTTAGTACTAAATGACTAAAAGTAAAAGTAATAAATCTGTCCGTGTCTAGTAGGGGGCAGTCACTAGGGGCTGGGAGGAAGTACAAAACCAAGTTTTATTTTATTTTTCACACATCTGCTTGACAAAGTCCAAGATGATTGACCTCCTCATGGAATTAGATTAACATGGCCAATTTTTCTGGAGACACAACATTTTAAAGTAAACATGAAGCTTGACTTTCTGTAACGGATCAATCCACTGGAGGCGAGCGTAGTGAGAACCCAAGTGCAGTTTATTTACAAGGTGATCCAAACAATAATCCAAACTTGACATGAACAGACTAGACTCACCAACAGCAGAGTTACAACTTCAATACACGACAAAGAACAATGACAACATCATGGCTACTTATAACAAACAATACAGGTCACATGACAAGAACCAACCAATGACAGACAGGACACATGACTAAGCCAACCAATCAGAACATGACACAATGAACAGGGAAACCAATGGCAAGAATACATGAGGGCAAGGGAAGCATGACACAAACAGGGACCATGACTGTTGGACTGGAGGTGGTCCAGGGAGCGGGATGGAGGGCCAGGCCCGTGAAGAGGAATAGGCAGAGAGGGGAGCCATGGCGGAGCAGGCAGATCGGGGGGGCCATGGCGGAGCAGAGACATGGACAGACCACTTGACTTTGAGTTCATGAACGGCCTCCTTGGCTGTGGTAGGACAGACAGCGAGTTCATGAATGGCCTCTGTGGCCGTGACAAGACAGTCTGTGAGTTTGTGAACGGCCTCCGTGGCCGTGACAGGGCAGGCAGTGAGTTCGGAAGTGGACGCCACCACCTCAGGAGGTTCTGCAGCGGATGCCGCCACCTCTGGAGGTTCTGCAGCGGATGCTACCACTTATGGAGGCACAGGAAAGACCCTTGGAGCGGACTCGTGGATAGGAGAGGCCTCTGGAGCGCAGTGTGCAGCCCACACAAAATAAAAGACATGAAAAACATGAACATGAAACAAAACACCACATTACACTTTCTCAATACATGGCCCTGATCTTAGTGATCTTAGCACGATTTTCTGGAGGGGAAAAAATGTTTGCCATCAAAATATTTTATCAATTCAATGCACACAGACTGAAGTAGTTTAAGTCTTTGGTTCTTTGGTGATGATTTTGGCTCACATTTAACAAAAACCTTATTATACACGAGTTTCACAATTTGAGTTGAATTACTGAAATAAATGAATTTTTTCACGACATTCTAATTTATTGAGATGCACCTGTATGTGATAAAATATTTGATGGCAAACTTATAATATATATATATATATATGATGACTTTCTGATGAGGGGAAAAACAACCAATGCCTTGCAATTGTTTCTCAGTAATTATCTTTAATTATTTTATCTAGAATTTTTTTTAATTATTTTTAAATTGTGAAAGTATACGCACACAAGCACAATTATCCTCATACAAGCATGAATTTGAGGGGAACACACACATACTCTCCAAACATCCCAATGCAGCTCAACATTGCAAAAAGTTATTTCAGCACCTGAAATGGTGCTCTGCTCTACTATATTGGCTGAAAAATAAAAAAACTCTCTCACTGAGAAAAACTCTCTCTCTGAGAAATCCAGTGTAAGAACATAACCTGATACTCACCACACTGTCTCATTGTCATAACAAAAAAATGGGGGTTAAATATGCTGATTTGTAATAAAAATATCACAATTCAAAATACTATAATGATCTAATGATAAAATATATGCTAATATAATGATAACATTTTAACACATTTTAACTCTCTATCAGTAAACATAAACAGCCCCAAGAGCATGGTTTAGATCCCTAACAATTCACATTGGAGAAGGAATCCCAAAAGATCTTGAAGAAAATGTGGTCTCTGTCCCCATGCTTAGGCAACCTGGGGTATGACTAACACAAGTCAGTTTTCAGAAAACACAAGATAGCACAGAACACACTGTCACAAGCACCACACTACTCAAAGGAGATCACCTAACTCCAACTTACATGTTTGCCAGTGTTTTCAGCTCATCAGCACTTTTTCCATAATGCAGAGAGAGTGTGTGCACATGGTTGCCAGGTTGGGAAGACGCTTGACATCTGGCAACTACATGAACGCTTGTGGAGGCTTGCTACCAATTACCCTGTTGAAAAATAAAACAGCATATGAAAAAGAAAAAAACAGCATATTAAAGTTAGGTGTGTTTTGAAGCATGGCTGCTGGTTTGATAGTTTAAGTTGGTCCTTAGTTGGTTATGTGATGGTTTAAGCTGGCCATGTGCTGGTCCTAAGCTGGTCCTAAGCAACTAGCTCCTGCTCAGGACCAGTTTAGGACCAGCACATGAACAGCTTAAACCAACTCATGACCAGCTAAGGACCAATTTAAACTATCAAACGAGCAGCCATGCTTCAAAACATACCTATCAAGCATATGCTGTTTTTTTTGTTTGTTTTGTTTTTTGTTTTTCAAAGTGGTATACATAATTATGATGATTTATAATGCAGCCCTATGAGTTTCTGATTCTGTTATTTTGTTGTTTATCGCTGTGAAGAAGCTTAGACACAATCTGTATTGTACAAAGAGCTATAGAAATAAAGGTGACTTCACTTGACTACTCTGGCCGCATGTATGCTTATGAGCGGTTATATAGCTCCTTATGGGGGCAAGGAGGGCCTTTTCAGCACCATCAACCAATGAAATGCGATGATTATATAAGGCTTCAAACTTCGTGACCACTGATGTGTTCTCATTGGGTCATTATGCAGCACCTCATTCCCACTCAGGGAACCAGGGGTTGTGTTCAGTAACCTAGACATTTCACCAGTGTCGGCACCACGAGCGGGCCTGAAGGTGTCTGGCCTGGCTACTTTGGTCCTTGTGCTAGCCCCACCTTACCGATTTCTACCGAAGGGGTCATTTGGATGTCTCCCATATCTAATACATCCATTTCAGGTCTTGCAGTCTCTAGTCATCAGTTAACAAGCTGATGAATTTAATCAGGTGATTAGGAGAAGTATGACAATTTTAACAATATTGCAGCAGACTTTATAAGTCCTGAAACGAAATGTTAGTTAATACAAAATAAAGGGCAAGATATTTTATTTGGTGACTGACAGTATGCTGGTTATGGACATATATATTTCAGAAAACCTGCAATATTCCTTTAATATATTAGGAACCTTAGCAACTCTAATTATGTTAATCATCGCTTTGTTTCATTGACAGATGCTGCGATCAAGGGGTCCAAAGAAAGTTGCATGGCAGTTCCAGCCTAAACCTTAGTGATGATTTTCACAATGGGTGAAGGGTAATTAGTTGCTATGAAACAGTGTGCAGATCAATGGACCTGGTAAAGGGATAATCTTCTTTCACTCTAAGCGGTGTCTGTCAGTTAGCTAAGGAATAAACTTAAATGACTCATTGTTTCCTGGCAAACCTACTTTGCCCATCGCTTCTGGGAGTCTTGATAAGATTCAGAGAGCATTTGGTGCCTGTGAGTGGGGATATAAAAGGAATGTTCCAACAAGTCCATCTTTTGGAGCATGACAAGCCCTTCCTTTTATTTATCTGGAGGGATATGGTACAAGACAGATAAGTGGATGTCTATGAGTGGCAGGTTCTCCCTTTTGGCATCAATTTCAGGCCATACGGTCCATCCTACACTTTACAGAAGCATGTTCTTGACAGTACAGAGCCAGGTGATAATCTACAATTCAAAGGAGTTTTTATGTTGACAACTACTTCTACATGACCACATCTGAGGAAGCAGAAAGGATCATTGATCGTCTAATAGAGCTACTAGCTATAGTGGAGGATTCAAAATCCGACAGTGGGCCTTGAACCAGATTAGTGTAGTAAGTCATCTACCAAAAGAAGCCCAGTCTACCAGTACAGAACTCACATAAAGAAACAGAAGTAACTGAAACCACCTTGGGTTTTCACTGGATCTGCCCCACCTTAGGTAGCCTTAGGTATAAGCACTATCCCTTGGAGTAGAAAATGCCCACCATTCATAATTTATACTGGGTCCTGTTGTGATATTTTACTCGAAAATATGATGTATGATTATAACAATAATCAATAGACTGATCAATATAGTGATTGTTTCAATATAGGATGTCTTAATGCAGACTGTGAGTCCTAAGTGCTTTCCAATGGGCAAGTGTATGTGGCTCCCCATTGGACAGCACTGATGAACTTGAGTGAACCAGTAAACTTTGGGTGACTTCCAAGAATATGACAGGGATGACACAAACAAGTTTGATAAATGGCCTATGAGAACACCTGTGTCAAAAGGGAGGGTGAGATAAAAAGTATTGGGAGAATGGTTCAAGCTAGCATGAGAAAGAATATCAGGACAGCCTATGAAGACTCCTGCATTCAGGGGGGAGATGAGACATAAAGTATTAGGCGAATGGTTCAAGCAGGTGTCCAGAATTAGAAAGTATACCAGGATGAGTAAGAATGAGTGTAGCAAAATTAGTGGAGTAAGACCAATCAGAGACTGAGCTACCAATTTTTGGTCTGAAAAGACTGATAAGAATAAGGTATAAGAATGGATGTCGGGTCAGACAAAGACTGAGATGCGGTGACCGTCATCTCGGCTTTGTTGCTTTGTCCAATAAAGTCTTATTTTGACATCTGGAACTCTGATTCTTGAACTTAATTTACTACATTGAGAAGACGATTGTTTGCTCCATGACAGTCCTTGCCAGTCAATGATTAGGATTCATCTTCCCTTATACAGCCATAGTAGAGATCCTAATCCAACAACTGTGGACTAAACCAAGGGAATGGGATAATTCTTCTGTTTTCTGATGTACTTCTGCAAAACTAGTTTTAGTTGTTAATTTTTAGACAAATTCTGACCCCTTTCTACTATTACCTTTCCCAGGTGCCATATGACACCAGATATGGACAATGTTTCATGTTGCAAGAGAGATACATGCGTTCTGTGATGCATAAGAAAAAGGCATATGGTGTAGTCTTGTATCTAAGACCAGGGAAAAGCTTAGGGAAAGTACAGCTTTTCTAAGTCAGTCAGTTCTAAGGCTCAAATCCTGCTGATGACCCCACAAAGGGTAAAACAGTTGAACAACAGGCCAGACCAAACCGATGCACTTACTGTTAAAGCAATCTGATCAATGGCCTGCAAGTATTATTAACAGTTCCCCTGGACAGTTAACATGTTTTAGCCAGTAACAGAAATAACAGTTCCCCATTTGCAAAAGTTAGTGTTCTGTGCCCTCAATTTAGTGAAATCCAATACACAAAGTTTACCATGTACAAGGAATTACTAGAAGGTTCTGCATAATGTTCATTTCATACAAGCAGGAATACTCCAGTAGAGAGCATATCAACTTGATAATTTCTTCGAAGACTTTCAGTGCCTGGAACATAATAAACCCCTTCCTTCTAGCAGTAGACTTTTCAGTTTGTGTCCAGAGTTGGACAAAGAAATACACATTGTTCAGCTAGGAGGTTGACCAATAATCATGAGAGTCTTGGCTGAAATCAGAAGGGAATTTTGTATTCTCTGTGGTCGAGAGGCCATCCACAATAACCAATTCTAATGTCATAAATGGAGAAACAAACCAGAAGCCCCACAAATGTCAAAATTACCAGTAGCTCAACTTCAACTATGCAAATCTGCATTTTACTCCACTGGAAGTATGGATTGCTTCTGGCTCATTTCCGTTAAGACTGAATGGAGAGTAGAAAAAAAATTAGTGGATAGTTTGAATTCCAATACACAATTCCTGATGCCAGCCAGTTTAATACCTACAAAGAATTACTGGAAGCTACTGCATAATGTGTTCATATTCAATTCATACAAGCAAAAATTCTCAAGTGGAGAGCATGTCTAATTGATAATTTCTTTGAAGACTTCCAGTGCCTGGAACATAGTAAATCCCTTGCTTCTAGCAGTAGACTGCTCAGTTTATGTCCAGAGTTTACTCAATGGGAATGGATTGCTTTTGGTCCTTTTCTGTTAAGATTGAATGGAGAGTAAAAAAAAAGATGAGTGGATAACTTGAATTTCAATACACAAATACCTGATGTTGGCAGTTAGTGTTGAAATGCCAGAAGTACAGTAAATAGAGACACAAACCAGAAGCCCCAGAAATGTTAAAATTACCAGTAGCTCGGATTCAACTATTCAAGCCTGCATTTTACTCCATGGGAAAACCGCTGGCCCTTTTCTGTTGAGATTGGACAGAGGGTAGATCTTGTAATTTGCAAATGTCTAAAAAACAGATTTGTCAACCTAGACATACTCTCAAGTATTGACACTGATTCCTTCCTCATGGCACTTAGGAGATTTGTGGTTCTCAGAGGAACTTCCTTTGTGTTATCTGATCAAGGGACTGCCTTTAGAGGAGTGGAGAGAAAGTCGCATGACACATTCAAAGGCATGTCACTTGAGCTCCATAATGTAGAAGTTTCATCTAGCCTTCTGTATGTGAAAATCAGCTAATTCTTTGATAAAGTCTGTATGGTGCCCTGCTGGCCTGTATACAGCAGCCAGTAAAAACACCACAGGGGATTTATCATGAACACTTGTTTCTCTGGATAATGTTATATGAAGCACCATTACTTCAAATTAATTATACTTGAAACCAGACTTCTGAGAAAGACTGAAAATATTACTTGTAGAAACACCTCCCCCTTTACCTTTTGGATGCGGCTCATGTTTATAACAGTAATCTTGGGGGTAGACTCATTTAAAATAATGTAATCATCTGGTTTTAGCCAGGTTTCCGTCAAACAGAGCACATCTAAGTTATCATCTGTGATCATATCATCATTACCAGTGTTGGGGGTAATGCATTACAAGTAATGCGAGTTACGTAATCAGATTACTTTTTTCAAGTAACTAGTAAATTAACGCATTACTTTTACATTTACTAGAGAATATCTGAGTTACTTTTTCAAATAAGTAATGCAAGTTACTTATTTTTTCCAATTTATTGATTGACAGCTCTCCTGTCCCCATGTTGAGAGAAATCAGAAGATGTTACTGTAGTTCAAAATAAATATGAATATGCATTATTTCATCTCACTCACAAAAAAAAAAGATTCAGTATTCCTCAAAATGAATAAAAATAATGCAACTCAGAATATGACGCAAACCTGCAACAATTAAATGTTAAACAATACAAATGTCCTTTATGTATTTAATCCCATTCTATTAACCAATGTCTTTGCTTCTGGCCTTCGATGATCCAGTTCAACCGTACTAATAAGCAAAAACATTTGTGTGTCTTTCTTTATTGCTGAAGTGTGTTGAAATTTCTTCTTCTGCATTCTACTGTACGGACGTAAATGTACTTTCGCTTCAGCCTGAGGTTTATTCATTTCACCTTTGGTGTGCAAAGGCTTTTATATTTGCCAAAAATATAACTTTTTTATTTTAAAAACAAACAAGCAAGCCCTGTCCAGATTTTAAAAAGTAACATAAAAGTAACATAACGCATTACTTTCCATAAAAAACTAGCTAAGTAACATAATTAGTTACTTTTTTATGGAGTAACGCAATATTGTAATGCATTACTTTTAAAAGTAACTTTCCCCAACACTTATCATTTACTAATATAATTTACAAAAAGCACTTTTGTAGAAAGGGATCTAATATTCATTAAGCCAAGCTTTGTCAGTTGTTTATCTGTATTATATATGTTTTTTATTTGTTGAACATAAATTGTTACCCTCAAATTTGTTTGGACATTTTTTTTTCATTTGCTAGTTTGATGAACAGACACAGTCTCTATAGTATGATATCTAGGTGAAAGAGTCTCTAGAAGTATGTATACTTGATTTGTATGCTTCCAGGTAGTTTAGAGATCCCTACTTATCAGAAAAACACAGAATATTGATTTTGGTGAAGATGTTAATGTACCCGATTCATCATTCTATTTGCACTAGGACAAATTACATTATTATTTTTGGAAGAGACATAGTTTGAGTTATTGATTGTGACACTGCAACAATCGATCCTACTAAGAGCACTCCAATAATATTATATTCGTAATGAGTATCTTTGTCTTGTTTTCCAGTAAAAATATCTAAAAATCATTTAAAAATGCAAATATACAGTAAGTGTATGGAAAATCTTCCAGTGCATTAAAACTAATGCACATATTATCTGAAGAAAAAAAAGCCAGTGTCTTGTGCAATTTTATCAGGTGATTTAATTGTTTTGTTTTGTTCTTTCCATGAACAATTTATGAATTTAAGGATGTTTAGACTTTCCATTTTATTCTTAATATTTAGTGATTTAAGAATATATGAACATAACACACAATGATTTAAATGATGTTTAAAGTTTACAAGTCCATTCATTATTTGTAGCACGCAAGCCACCCAATAATCGCAGCTTTGAGCTTTGTTGAAAAAAAATCTGAACAATTTAATACAAACGAATGTCTCATGAATCGATCAATCAGAGTTTAAAAAAAAAAGTAAAAAGAATGACAGAATATACAGAAATCACGCACTTTTAACTTTATTCATAAAATATTATGATGTTAATCTTATTTATTTAGTTATTGTTAAACGTGGCACAAAAATGCTGCCATATAGGCTACTGAATGCAAACACAATTTTGGCACAGCGGCCCAAAAAACAAAACAAACAAAAAAAAAAGTAAAAAAAATAGTGAGGGGATATTTTAAATATTTGTTAATAAACTAATGTTTTCTGAGTCAATGTTGCAAAAATTAATTAACCTGACTCGCCATCTCCTCCTCTTGGACGTGTCATTAGAGAGAAATGAACGGATTACATAAGGAAAGAGTTTTTGTTTTCGATTTGAATTATTTCGTTTAAAAATTGTAATTTAAAGCATATTTATCATGTCAGTGAAGCGCTCCTGCTCAAGACCAAGACGACAGAAAGCGCGTCCTGATTGTTTTTTTCTTATTTTACAAAAAAAAGTTTTTGTTCATATTGTGAGTGCACACAAATGCAAGTAGACCATTTGCAGTTCCGAATGATGTATACTCTTACCTTTATGAGCAAAAATTGCGGCGTATTATAAAGTGTCCACTGTTATCAAAAAATAAAAATAAAAAATGCAAGTGATCGCACTGGCGCCTCCATGTCCTGCAAAGCACGCTTTAATTTCCACTCTCCGCACAAACGATTGGATATGTGCCTAACAGCGCTCATTTATCTAGGTTAAATGTTTAAATTAATACTGTGAGATGCATGAAGTGTTTTATGTCTGTTTATTTTAGGCAAGTCGTGTTGGTTTAAGAAAGCTAAATTGATCAAACATAATGCTCAAGTCACTATGTCACTGCCGCTTGGTCGTTCCTTTAAAAAACAAAAACTTGAATTTAACAAACATAAAATGTTCCAAACATATTTCTAAATTAACTTAATAAAGAAACAAAAAGAAATATGACCAATTTGCCATTAAAAACCAAAACGGAACTATTTTATTAGCTGTGTAATGGGGAAGAGAGAGAGAAAAAAGTCACGGTATCCAGTCGGACTCAGGCCGAGAATTCTCACAAGCTGTTGGACAAGGGCCGGGCCCTTGCAGGGCTCTATTCGTTCCCTCTTTCAATTAAAAGTTCCCCCCAGCTCGGCGGGCCCCCAAACTGCCCGGGCCCATATGCACCTGCGTACCCTGCATGCCCAGACGCTATGCCACTGCTCACCCTCCACTTGTTCCAAACCTGCACCATTGACTTCCATAGTAGGAAAAAAAATATGGAAGTCAATGGTGCCCATCAACTGTTTGGATACCAACATTTTTCAAAATAACTTATTTTGTGTTTAACAGAAAAAAGAAACTCATACAGGTTTGGAACAAGTGGAGGCTGTGTAAATGATGACAGAATTTTCATTCTGGAAGTGAACTACTAACTAATTTGTTGCTGAAAAACACTGTGTGTGTGAAAAAATGCTTAACAGTAGTTTAAGTGAGTAAAGTATTACTTATCGAAAGATAAGATTGATATTTAAACTAACTAAATAAATAATACAAATATTTAAATACATTTTAAATACTCCAAACCCAGATTATTATGCAATATGTATGTAAGTTTACCTCCTTATTTCCCTGAAGGCTGTAAATAGCTATGCCAACTATGTTTAACTATAAATCAATGAATTTTTAGTACACTCACAAGTGTACTATTTTGTGCTTCTTGGGACTACATTGGCTCACTTTTTAGTTTATATATGTATACTTTTAATTGTATGTCACATGTAATTGTAGTAAACTTTAAGTATACACCTAATTTACTCCCACGTTTTCCTTTTCTTTTGCTTTTCTCATTTTACATGTTACCCTTGGGAGATATCATCAAGAAACATGGCGTTAGCTTTCTTTAGGCGCGTTTCCATTACCCTTCAAAGTGTGCAAATTGAAAATGCGAATTGAAAATACGCCTAATGGAAACGCGTCAGTTTCGCAAAAACGCCCATATATTAGGGCTGGGCAAAAAAATAGATTTTTCAATATATCGTTTTTTTAAATGTGGTCGATTCAATATCGATTCTCAAAGGCCACAAATCTATTTTTTTCAATATTTATTTCCGCAAACATTGAACATACGATTTACGTTAATCTTATTACTAGCAGTGGTGGAAAGAGTACTGAAAAAATATACTAATGTTTAGAACAGTGCAAATACAAACACCATTAAAAACTCATAGTTCAGTATCACACACCACGATATCAGTTAAAATGAGAGCACATTTCTCTCCAAAACGGTGCCAGTTTTGCAATAAAGAAATAAAAATAATTAAACTTGATCATTTATGTTACAATTTTAACATAAATGCACATTGTTCTAGAAGGATGGCAAATTCATGCCATACCTTTTACACATTTACTTGTGAAATAAAAATGCATTAAATAGCGAGGTATTTCTGGGAATACCTTTTTCAAAAGGACAACACACACATACACACACACACACACACACACACACACACACACACTC
>NW_015505389.1:1257881-1262726 GCF_001515645.1 Sinocyclocheilus grahami | reverse complement strand
GCTTGCTGCAAAACGCCAGCAAGTAATTACCATGATGAAATAGAATATTCGCAGGGTTTCGGTTCATTTTTGTGAAGCCTTCCTGCTCAGAAAAAAACATGTATCATTCGGTTTTTGATTTAATATTGAAAGTAGAAAAAATAGAAAACGGTTCCTTTTTCGTTTTTTTTCCAAAACTTGAAAAAAGAGAATTCAGCTTAAATTTTCTTTTTTCGCTCATGGGTGGAAAAAGGAATAAACAGCTTGAATATTTGATTTCTACATGTGGGCAGGAATTAAACGCCCCTTTCTGCTGATTGGTCAGCCGAAGATCAAACCGTCCCATCATCAGTTCTTCCGCAGTATCATGCAGCAGAATAATAGTCCTCCACTGCTGCAGTTGTATGGATTAATTACCCATTTTACTGCAACTACATTTCATATTTTTCTCATCAAACAGACTAATGAATAGCTCGACACAACTCGTACCTGGGCAGAGGGCTTTCTTCTGTGTAAACCATCGCTTCTTAAAGTGATAGGGGGTCCGCGAAATAATTTGCTATATCCTAAAGTATTTCCAGACTGTAAAGTGCTTTTTTTATCATGATACATAGGCCTACTGTGATTAATTCCAAAGTGACTTATATGATGCATTTAACGTCAAATAATCTAAATGAAGCATTTTAAAAGACAAGTATTCCCTGTGGTTCATGTTTGTGGCATGCACCGGAAAGATGCTCAAGGAAAACGAGACGTGCTAAAGCAGCGCATTCTGTTGTTCTCTTTATTTTTCAAAGGCATGACATTTTGTAGTTATTTTGAACATAACATTACACAATTAAAAATATACATTTTACCAAATGACAGGGTATTAAGTTATTTCCCCTAGATGGGGAAAAAATCCAAGTGAACATCAATCAGTAGTCAATATTAATATAAACTGCTTTAAATATGACTGTAAAACGCCCATTTAAGTAAAGGCAGAGTGTATGTAGCAAATCAAAAAACGAATGATCGAATGATACACGGATTCAGAAAGCGTATCCTGTTTGTTTTCTAAAAAAGCACAACGTATGCTGATATTGTGAGTGCACACAAATAAAAGTAGACCCTTAACAGTCCCGAATGATGTATTACTCTTACCTTTATGAGCAAATGACTGGTTGTTTCCACTGTTATAAGAAAAATCTGCAAGTGATCGTGCTGGCGACTCCATGTCCTGCAAAGTGCGCTTTAGCTTCTCTGCACAAACGATTGGTTACACGCCTAATAGCACACATTTATCTAGGTTAACCATTTAAACTAACATTGTTTTTTTAAAGCATTTTATATATATTATATTTTATTTTAGTCAAGTGGTGATGATTTGAGAAGGCTAAATTGATCAAACATAGGCTATGATTAACTCACTGTCTGCCACTGGCCGCTTGGTCGTTACTTTAACAAAACAAAAACTTGAATTTAACAAACAAAAACATTTTCCAAACATATTTCTAAATTAACGTAATAAAGAAACGAAAATATATATATAACCACTTTTGCCATTAAAAACGAAACGGACCTATTTTAATGGCTACAACAGCAGCTGTGTAATTGGGGAAGAGAGAAAGAGAAAAAAGACACGGGCTCCAGTCGGACTCGGCCAGTAATTCTGATAATCTGTCGGATAAGGGCCGGACTAGGGCATATGTTTGAGGCCCGTGCAGGGTTCTGCTGAGCTTATTTGGTAGCAAACTCAATACTCATATACGCACGAGCGCACTTTGGATGTGACTGCGCACCGCCTCTGGAGCGCGCGAGTACCGAATGGCTTAAAAAGACGTGCAAATAAATAATACAATATTCTGACGATGCAACAATGACCCGATTAGGCAAGTGTCAACTGTCCCAAAATGTGAGTGAAAGTCTTATATCGCAGCGTGCAGCGGCTCTTGTAGCGCAGACAAGATGCGCCGATGTGAAGCCGTTTGAAGAGAAAGTCAAAGAGAGAAGACGCGTACAGCTGAATCACTCACGCTGTTTTCAAATTACTGATTTGATCAGTCTGTGTGGACTGGACTCAGTCTGTAGGTTTGATTATTTACTCATCAAACCTACATGCTATAGGCTATTGAATAAATGTGTGAATATCCATCATTTTAAAGTCAAAAGCTGCGGGAATGAGTAAAACTATGCGATATAGCGTATGCGCAATTCAGGACCTGATTAAACACAATTCTATTATACAGAGTTTTGTGAAATAGATTTCACTGACTTTTCCAAAACTATCTGGGTTTATTTATTTTTCCAAAACTTTTCCAGGCCTGGAAATTGGTGTTTTAAAATTCCATGACTTTTCCAGGTTTTTCATGACCGTACGAACCCTGTATATAGTTGAGTATCATCGGCATAACAGTGGAAACTAATCCCGTATTTTCTAATAATATTACCAAGGAGATACATGTATATCGAAAATAGCAGAGGACCTAGGACTGATCTTTGTGGCACTCCATATTTTACTGGTGATAATTGAGATGACTCCCCATTTAAATGAACAAGGTGGTAGCGATCGGACAGGTAGGATCTAAACCATCTTAAAGCCTGCCCTTGGATACCTGTATAGTTTTGTAATCGATCTATGAGTATGTCATGATCTATAGTATCGAATGCAGCACTAAGATCAAGTAAAACTAGCAATGAGACACAGCCTTGGTCTGACGCAAGAAGCAAGTCATTTGTAATTTTAACAAGTGCAGTTTCTGTGCTATGGTGGGGCCTAAAACCTGACTGAAATTCTTCATAGAGATCATTTTTTGCAGGAAGGAGCACAATTGAGCAGACACAACTTTTAAAATTTTAGACATAAAAGGAAGATTTGAGATGGGTCTGCAATTAGCCAGTTCACTAGGATCTAGTTGTGGTTTCTTAATAAGAGGCTTAATAACCGCCAGCTTGAATGGTTTTGGGACGTGACCTAAAGACAACGACGAGTTAATAATATTAAGAAACGGTTCTTCTGCTACAGGTAACAACTCTTTCAATAATTTAGTGGGTACAGGATCTAACAGGCATGTTGTTGGTTTAGATGCAGTGATAAGTTTATTTAGCTCTTCCTGTCCTATAGCTGTAAAGCACTGCCGTTTATCTTTTGGTGCGATGAATGAAGCTGAAGTATTAAACGCTGTAGAATCTACATTTGTTTTTGTATTTCTGATGTTATCTATTTTATCAGTGAAGAAATTCATAAAGTCATTACTGTCTAACGGTGGGGGAATATTTTGATCGGGTTTTTCTAAAAACTTCCAAGTTAGTTTTTCTCCATTTGTGCTCAAGACTACAAGTTTTTTTCTTGAGATAATGAGTATTACTGTTGTACCATGGCGCAGTGCGTTTTTCTCTAACCTTTTTCAATTTGATAGGGGCAACAGCTTCTAATGTATTAGAGAAGATAGTGCCCATGTTGCTAGTCATTTCGTCTAGTTCATGTGTACTTATGGGTACACAGAGCAGTTGAGATAAATCAGGCAGGTTATTTGTGAATCTGTCTTTGGTGGCTGGAACAATAGTTCTGCCCGGACGATAACGCGGAGCCATATAGTTAATATCAGTAATACGCAGCATGCACGATACAAGGAAATGGTCAGTAACATCATCACTTTGAGGTACGATATCTATATCAGTAAGATCAATTCCATGCGATATAATTAAATCTAGCGTATGATTAAAACGATGAGTGGGCCCGGTGACGTTTTGCTTGACTCCAAAAGAGTTTATTAGGTCAGTATGCATCATTTGTATTATCAACGTGAATGTTAAAACCTCAGTCAGCGCTTTATCAACAGTAACCAATAAGTCTGAGAGGAAATCTGCAAATTATTTTAGCACGACCGCTCCGGTGCTCTCGTCGCCCTTCAGGATCGCGGGTATCTGCGCAGAAACATCGAGAACACGAGCACCAGGGAAACAGTGAGTGTGCACTTTACCTTCAGCTAACGTAGCACGGACGTGCCGGACGATGGAGTCTCCGATGATCACAGTGTCGCGTTTCGTCTCGTGGAGGGGAGCTCAATGGTTCCGGCGGAGGGGGAGAGATCGTCGCCCAGGTCCTGGCTCGCGTCTTCTGTGGGGGGGGGACCCAGGGTCCGGGGGGGCCAGATCGCGTCCTGGGTGCACCGGGCCTGTGCAGAGAAACACACGGAGTAGAGGTGGTGGGAGAGTTAGCAGCACGCTGTATACTTACCTAGGACTTGTGAGCGTCAGCCTGGGATGTTTCCAGCACGGCTCTCCACTCTCTCAGCTGGGTCTGCCTCTCCACCAGGTCACGGATCAGTCTCGAATTATTCAAAAGAACATCGTGGGGCTGAATGATAAGGGATATGGGGCGATGCCAGTGGTGGAGCAGACACTTGCGAGCTATCTCTCCCCATCCTCAGCATCATCCCTGAATGCCCCGAAGCTTCCCACCAGGCCCGTTAGGCTTACATCGAGTCTGGTTGGGAAAGTTTATACAGCGGCAGGTCAGGTTGGCGCATGTTTGCACACCATGGCGGTGTTACAAGCATACCAGGCTGACCTGCTCAGGGGTGGGACTGCTGAGCGAGAGCAGCCCAAGCCGTCACGCTCCTCATATCGCCAGCCTCAAGAACAGAGCGTTGCAACCCGCACCCCTCCACAGAAAGATCGGGGGTCGGGGCGACGCTCTCAGTCGGGGTCTTCTAGACTGAAAACGGATCCGCGGACCGTTATTTTGTCTAAGAGGACCTCGGCTAAACGGTCCTACCATTGTCAGGTCCCTAAGGGCAGCCCCACCTGGGGAGGAAAGGATAACACCTCAGTATATGGTGCCCAATCCTCCTCAGTGCCCTCAAGGAGGTTTATTAATACCCC
>NW_015505389.1:1221914-1257712 GCF_001515645.1 Sinocyclocheilus grahami | reverse complement strand
AAGGTTACAAGGTTACAGAATCCAGTTTGGTTCTCGTCCGCCTCGTTTCAACGGAGTCATCCCCACACTAGTGGACCCCTCTGGTAATGTGGTAATGGAACAAGAAGTAGATACTCTCTTGAGGAAGGGGGCCATAGAACGTGTTCCGCCTCTCGAGAGAGCGTCCGGGTTCTACAGCCATTACTTCATCGTTCCGAAGAAGGATGGGGGAGTTGCGTCCGATCTTAGATCTCCGTCTTCTGAACCGCGCTATCAAACGGCTTCGGTTCAAGATGCTCACTATCAAGCAGATAGTATCTCAAATCCAGTCCGAGGACTGGTTTGTTACGATAGATCTCAAAGACGCTTATTTCCATGTTTCCATCCTCCCTCAACACTGGAAGTTCCTAAGGTTTGCTTTCGGGGGAGAAGCATACCAATATCGAGTTCTTCCCTTCAGCCTGTCACTCTCACCCCGCACTTTCACGAAGTGGGTGGATGCTGCTCTGGCTCCTCTGCGACTCCAGGGCATCCGCATACTCAATTACATTGACGATTGGTTAATATTAGCTCAATCGGAGCAGATGGTGGCTCGGCATCGAGATGTCGTCCTCGCCCATATGAGAGAGCTGGGGTTAAGACTAAACGCCAAGAATAGTGTTCTTTCTCCACTAGAGAGAACCACTTATTTAGGCGTGGTGTGGGACTCAACCTCAATGCAGGCACATCTGTCTCCTGCTCGAATCGAGTCAATCCTCACGACAGTCACGAGAGTAAGAGAAGGCCAGTCACTCACTGTAAAACAGTTTCAAAGGCTGTTAGGCCTGATGGTAGCAGCGTCCAACGTGATACCTTTTGGCCTGCTGTACATGAGACCCTAACAGTGGGGGCTCAGAACCGAGGGATTTTCCCCGAGGGGAAATCCGCTTCGCATGATCAAGGTCACGCGGCGATGCTTACGTGCCTTAGACATGTGGAAGAAATGTTGGTTCCTGGTTCAAGGTCCAATGTTAGGGGCTCCTTGTTGTCGCGTAACGCTAACGGCGGATGCCTCTCTCACGGGCTGGGAAGTGGTCACCGCTCTGCCCAGGGTCTGTGGGAAGGCCATCATCTCTTTTGGTACATCAACTGCCTGGAGATGCTGGCCGTGGGTATCTAAATCAGGGGGCAGATATCCTGTCGAGACAGGGGCTGAGGCCCGGGGATGGAGGTTCCACCTTGAGGTGGTGGAGCTCATTTGGAGGGAATTTGGCCAGGCAGAAGTGGATCTATTTGCGTCGCAGGAAACAATACACTGTCCGCTCTTTTTCTCCCTCACGCATCCAGCTCCACTGCCATGGTGCAGACGTGGCCGAGGCTTCGTCTGTTGGGCTCAGGGGAAACTCCACTCTCTAAGAGCAGTTTATATCCCTGGGTATCTAAATCAGGGGGCAGATATCCTGTCGAGACAGGGGCTGAGGCCCGGGGATGGAGGTTCCACCTTGAGGTGGTGGAGCTCATTTGGAGGGAATTTGGCCAGGCAGAAGTGGATCTATTTGCGTCGCAGGAAACAATACACTGTCCGCTCTGGTTCTCCCTCACGCATCCAGCTCCACTGCCATGGTGCAGACGTGGCCGAGGCTTCGTCTGTTCGTTTTTCCCCCGATTGCTCTGCTCCCGGGAGTTCTGGCGAGGGTACGCCGGGATGGGGTCCGTCTGTTGCTAGTAGCCCCATTCTGGCCGGCCCGAGTATGGTTCTCGAACTTGGTGTCCCTCCTCGACAGCTCTCCGCTGGAGATTCCGATCAGAAAGGACCTCCTCTCTCAGGCGGGGGGCGCCATTCTTCACCTCCCCAGGAGTTATGGAAGCTGTGGGCATGGCCCCTGAGGGTGCACAGCTCCTAGCATCTGGTCTCTCAACTGAGGTTGTTGAGACTATACTCCAGTCCAGAGCTCCCGTTACTAGGAAACAGTACGCCTTGAAGTGGAAACTTTTGGTGCGGACAGCGACTGCAGGACCCAGTCAACTGCCCAATTGGTACAGTTCTGGAGTTTCTGCAGGAGCGATTCTCCGCAGGGTTATCTCCCTCCACTCTGAAGGTATACGTGGCGGCCTTAGCTGCTTACCACGCCCTTCTGGGTGGTCAATCATTGGGAAGCCACCCACTTATCACTCGTTTCCTCCATGGCACCCTGAGTCTGAGGCCGGTACAGCGCACTAAGGTGCCCTCATAGGACCTGGCTGTGGTTCTGGAGGGCTTATGCAATGCCCCCTTTGAACCCATAGAAGAAGTTCGGTCAAGTTGCTCAGGCTCAAGACCATCTTTCTCCTCGCTATTTCCTCACTAAAAAGGATAGCGGATCTTCAGGAACTCTCTGTTTCTATAGTACTTAAGGCATTCTGTCCTCCTCCGTTCCAGGAAGTAGGCCAAGAAAGGCTTAATCTGCTCTGTCCAGTTCGAGCACTGGACGCTTACGCACACAGAGCTGCCCCGTGGCGTAAGGCAGATCAGCTATTGGTTTGTTTTTGGTCCGCCAAAGAAAGGATCCCCGGCGACCAAGCAGACCATGAGTATGTGGGTGGTCGAGGCCATCTCACTAGCCTACGAGTTCTCTGGCCTCCCGTCACCTATGGGGCTCAGAGTGCACTCGACCAGGAGTATGGCGGCCTCCAAGGCTTTCAACTTGGGTGTGGCCTTGCAGGACATTTGTGCTGCGGCGGGCTGGTCCTCTCCGCACACTTTTGTCCGCTTTTACAATCTAGACCTGGCATCTACCCCAGGTTCCCAAGTTCTCTCTTCGTGATGTGCTCGCAAGATACACACACAGGCAGGGCCTTGGTAGTATGGCGCAGTGGGTATTCTCGTTCCCAAAGTGATCTCGACGCAGCTCGATTTCCTGAAGGGAAGCGTCTCTAGGTTACGTATGTAACCATGGTTCCCCAAGGGAACGAGACGCTGCGTCTCTTTGCCATACTCCCTGCATCCCTCCAGGTGCTACTTCATCGAAGCTAACTTGCGCTCTGCCGGATGCGCTTTTATACTTCCTGGCGCTCACGTCACCCCGCTCGTGACGTCTCGCTGCTCCATTGGACTGATTTTACACGTGCTTCAGAACGCGGTCACGCAGGGGCGTTCCCAAAGCGATCTCGACGCAGCGTCTCATTCCCTCTGGGAACCATGGTTACATATGTAACCTAGAGACGTTTTAATTATTCGACCAAAAACCTTCACATGTAATAACCTAAAACACTGTCCAACACTTGATGGCTGCTCTGTTAATTCCTCGTCGTCAGTTAGGAAACTAGGTGTGCTATTTGATAGCAATCTTTCATTTGAAAGCCATGTCTCTAGCATTTGTAAAACCACATTTTTCCATCTTAAAAAATATATCTAAATTATGACCTATGCTCTCAATGTGAAATACAGAAACATTAATTCATGCGCTCATGGGAGGCAGATACCTCGTCACTTCGACGACCATCGGCACAAGACCACAGGAACCAGACAAGCCCTCTGCACCTGTGTTGCAGCCTGGAATTAAACAAGGACCCCGACTAAGCCTGGTTTCTCCCAAGGTTTTTTCTCCATTTCTGTCACAGATGGAGTTTTTGTTCTTTGCCACTGTCGCCTTTGGATTTCTTAGTTGGGGACGCTTGACTGATTGCACAGACACTATTGGAAGAGAGCTGAACTGGATGATGACATAATTGAATCATCAATGAACTGACTTTAGCTGGAAAAATTGCTATTTGTTATTGTCCTCTTGCATCATTGAAAAACGAATTTAATTTTTGACACTGTAAAGCTGCTTTGACACATTCAGTATTGTAGCGCTATATAAATAAATGGGATTTGACGACTTGACTTTTTACATGTTAAAGTAAAATATATATATATATCTCACTTGATGTGGGGTTGAAGCAATATATTAAAAGTGTTTGTGGTCTGTCTCTCATGGCATATTTTTCTTCTTCAAACAACTTTTCAAAGATATTGAAAGACCCACTAGTATTTTTGCTGTGATCTGAACTTGCACCTCTTCTTTTGTATCCACAAAGTTATATCTTTATATAAGACATTGAAACAACTCTGACCATTTTTCACCCAAGTGATCTATTGTGCTCTCACATACACAGATACACAAAATGTGCTTTGGCACCAGTGAAGTTCTTTTAAAGAATGAATAAAGTCTCTCATTTCTGCTCTAAGCTGATAAACATTACCACCCTTTTGTAAGTGCAATCAATATTTCTGCTTTTGTCTCCTCTATTTGAGTAGTTCTGCAAAATTATTTTTCTACTGAAAACATTTGCTATAATGTCAGTTTTGTTAAAAAGGTGTCATGTCAATCTTATGCACACCCCTTCAAGTAAAGTGTTACCAGAAGCACTTTAAGTTATCTTTCTTTCTCCAACTTCAGTGACAGATATCTGAGCTGCCGTTTCTGCCCGTTGTAGTGACATGCCAAGGTGAGATTGAAGCCGCAGCTGTGCTGCAGCACGTAATAGCACAGTAAACAGACAGTGAGCTCCAACTTTGCCTTTCATGGTCCTTCAGACTTGGCTTGTTAAAGCAAAGGGGATTTCATTTTTGTTGGCAACATCTTGACTCTAAGGCCACAGAGACACCAGGGAGGACAAATGTGAACCTAACCTGGCAAGGTGTCATCTTCGAGTCTCACCAGGGTTATGTGAAAACTGATGACAGCTTTTTCTTGATTTTTGTCACATAAAACAAGTCTTTGAAAATATTGTTTATTTAGAGAATATCCAGAACTTCTGATAGTCTGCCTATCTGAACCCTTTCAATTAACACACATCCTGCATGAATCCTTACAAAACGTTTATTCAATTGATAAGTACCGTATTGGCCCGAATATAAGATGACCCTGATTATAAGACGACCCCCCTTTTTCCAGATGTACCTTTTGGAAAAAGACTTTTTAAAAGACAAATCTTGTTTTTTCTCAGTAAAACACATTTTGTCTTCAATTATTTTCATATTGCATATTTTTCCTATTTTAATTTTTGTTTTGAAAGTATGGTAAAAACTTGTTGGTAAAATGTACCAACAATCACATTTAAAAAATATACACTTTTTGATATACCATAAAAATAAAAATAAAACAGGTAGCCCATCTGATTTAGGACATTTAGGCTATCCATCTAATAGTAACCTACCAAACTCTTATTAACAGTAGAAGTTACATCTTACTGTAGTCTTCAAATCTGGGTACTGTCTTACGTTTTAAAATCACAAAGAGAGTTTGGTCCCATCAGGCTAACGTGACAGTCACGACTCATGCAGCTGTAAGCTTTTCTTTTTCTTTTGTTTTTACTCGCGATCTTTACAACACGCATTACATTACGTATTTCATGGCACACTCGTTTTGTGCGTATTTGGCGCCACCTATTGTTGTGGATGTATTATTGACATGTCAAAGTCTAGACCCTGAACATAAGACGACCGCGTTTTTTCAGATGTATTTCCAAGAAAAAAAACATTGTCTTATATTCGGGTCAATACGGTATAATCAATTGCACAACGGCACGTAAGTACAATTATTTTAAATAAGAGTGTACTTTCCGTCCACTTTTTATGTACATATCAGAGACATACTTAAAATTATATTGAAGTATACTTGCCTTATACTGACAAAAATATATGGCCTATACTGTACTTGTATTTAATTAAGTTTAATTAATTATTTTTAGGTATTGTAAGTATGCTTGGCATGCAGTTGTGATTACTCTTTTGATAGAGTATCCAATTGACCCCTTTAATATTATATATATATAGTTTTTTTGAAGTAATACTTCAGCAAATGTTTACTGATAAATTTTCATGTTCAAGTTTATAGTAAATAACAACAACAACAACAATAATAATAATATTAATAATAATAATAATAATAATGATGATGATGATGATGATAAACAGAAAAATATACAATACAGATCTGGAAGCTATGCATTGTTTTCATTATTACTGGATGGCTATATCTTTTACAACTTATAACCATATATTTCATTAAGTAATATAATGTCAATATACCAATCGACATGAACTACCAAAATGTGCTTTTTATCTTAAAATAACACAAGTGGTACAACAGAAATCTGCATGATCAATCAGTTCATCTTAAGTGGCCTGTCTATAAAACATGGCCAGTACTCGCATTTCGACTGTCAGCAGGGTCATCTATACAAAAACAAAACGCAGAGTGTAGAGACAGTACACAGTGTTATTAACCCACACACATTTTGGCTGATTTTATTGACAGTCCTTCCAAGGTGTGAGAGTATTGTTTAAAACTTTGCATTGCTAGCTCCTGTCATGTTATTGCCTCCTTAAAAGTCAGCATCTTGAACGGCCGTCTCATGAGTGAGTGATTCAGATGCCTGAGATTGTGAATGAGCCTGAGCCCACCATCTTTCTAAGGAACAAGGAAGTAACGGCTGTAAAAGCCCAACTCGCTGTTCTTTAGAGGAACCATTTCCACGGCTCCTTTTGCAAGCAGTGTTTGCACTTCGGACCAGAGAACGTGAGCACCAATGTCTCATACCGAAGTTTGAGTAATACCTCTGAAGCGAGATGGCCTGCGAGTGAACTGAAGTGAGTAGTCTCATTCTTTGGTTTTTAGAAGAGTTTTTAGAGTGGCAATTCGCTGCACTGGGCGGGGAGCTGACATTCGTAGTAATGAGGAGAAGAGAAATGCTCTTTTGAGTATGTGGGTCCGCTGTAACAGTGGTATTTTGCTTGAGCACGCACTGAATAAGAATGGCGGGCCCAGCCTGAATTAAGTGGAGTGATGGAGAGTGAGCGTGAAACTTCTTTGAGGGAGTTCCATCCTCAGTGAGAACTGACCCTCTCCTCTTCTACTCTGCATTGGGTTCAGGATGGCTTCTGAGGCTCAGGGTCCAATGTCACTCTGGGGCGGAGACCTTGATGCCTGGGTATTGTTTTGCCATCCGGTGGTGCTGCTGAAGCCCAGGCACAAACTTAGGCTGGGGCTGGGAATGGGGCTGGAGCAGAGGCGGCGCCTCTGCTGAGAGGATGGATTCTTCAGGCGACTTGAAACATCCGTCACACTGGAGTGCTTCGGCAGGAAGTGACACATTGCCTTTGATGACTTCTGTGCTGCTGTAAACCGCTCATCAAAACCATCCATGACAGGACAAATAGTCCCTTGGAAAAGACTGGCTAGTCTAGGAAGGCAACTTTGTCAGCGTCCCTCCGTCAGATTTAGTCAAAGGTGGCACTCCAGGACCACCAAACTGGCTATGGCCTTGCCAGTCGCCTGCACAGTGGCCTTAGTAGCGTGCAGAGCTCTCTAAAGACATCAGAACTCTGGCCGGACTTGTCCATGGTGTGGAGAAGTTTGGCCTGAAACACTTGGAGCACCACCATTGTGTGAAGCACTGAACCAGCCTGGCCAGCCGCTGAATAAGCCCTGTTTGCTAGGCCTGAGGTAAATCTGCAGGGCTTTGATGGGTGTGCTGCATGGGCTTTAAACCCCAGGGCCAATGGAGAGCACAGATGCGCAGTGCCCGTCCTCTTCCAGAGGGGGGAGCTTGCCATAACCTCATTCTTCAGCACCGTGAACAGTTGTGAGAGTGGCAGCAGCAGAGGGATTAACACGCGCCAATTAGGGGGCATGCCATGTCCTGTTGAGTTCTTTGTGAACTTCCGGGAAGAACGGGGCTGGCCGCTGGCGGGAGGATTTTTGACGGCATGCCTTCAGGTGCCACTCGTCTAAAAGTCTGCAGGCGACTAGGAGCCGACCAGGCTAGGCCAAGATCCTCCACAGTCTTGGTGAGAATGCAGATCAGTTTGCTGTCCACGCTGGGCCGTGTTGTTTGCGTCGAAGGGAGGGTGTCGGGATCTTTGCTGGAACACGCCCAGTCCATTGTGAAGCACACATGTGAGTCGTGGTGTTGTGGAAAGAGTGAAGCACGTGGGACCTGTGTCGACATGAGTTTGAATAAGATTAGATTAGATTAGATTCAATTTTATTGTCTTTGCACATGTTACAGTACAAGGCAACGAAATAAAGTTAGCGTCTAACCAGAAGTGCATTGGTAGAGGTTATTTGCATATATACAGTTGATAATAAATAAATATCTGAATGACAGAAGCAGTACATAGAAGGGGGGTATATACAGTAAGTGCAGTGGTTAGGAATAGTGCAATGAAGAAAAATCTTGTGTATATCAGTTATGATATAAGCTTATGAAAATGATTAACATATGTGACCCTGGACCACAAAACCAGTCATAAGGGTCAATTTCCCAAAATTGAGATTTATTGATCATCTGAAAGCTGAATAAATAAGCTTTCCATTGATGTATGGTTTGTTAGGATAGGGCAATATTTGGCTGAGATACAACTATTTGAAAATCTGGAATCTGAGGGTGCAAAAGAATCAAAATACTAAGAAAATCGCCTTTAAAGTTGTCCAAATGAAGTCCTTAGCAGTGTATATTACTAATCAAAAATTAGGTTTTGATATATTTACGGTAGGAAATTTACAAAATATATTCATGAAACATGATCTTTACTTAATATCCTAATGATTTTTGGCATAAAAGAAAAATCAATAATGTTGACCCATACAATGTTTTTTGGCTATTGCTAAAAATATACCCACGCGACTTAAGACTGGTTTTGTGGTCCAGGGTCACATATGTACAAAATGATATGAGAGTACCATGAAGTGGGCTATTATATATAATATGGACATGGTTATAGTAGTGCAAGTTTATTTATTTTTTAAGTGCAATGTAGCCAATGTAGCATAGATTGATCAGTGCAGTGGAATACAGTTCAGTGTGTGGTAATGATGGGGGGGTGGAGTTCAGCATGGAAACAGCTGTGGGGAAAAAAACTGTTCCTGAACCTGCTAGTCCTGGTCCGGAGGCTCCTGTAGAGCCTCCCAGATGGTAGGAGGTCAAACAGTCAATTAGCAAGGTGAGAGAAGTCTTTTATGATGTGTGCTTTCCTGTGACAGCGTTTCCTGAAAATATCTTCCATGTTTGGGAGTGCAGTTCCTACGATTCGTTGAGCAGTTTTCACCACCCTCTGCAGTGCTTTCCGGTCTGACACAGAGCATCCTTTTTTTTTTTTGACACGGAGAGATTTTTTTCTGAAGAGAGATGATTGTTTTTCTGAATTCTCAGAAAACAACAGGCGCTGGTGAGCCTTCTTGACCAGTGTGGAGCTGTTGATTGTCCATGTAAGGTCGTTAAAGATGTGAATCCCTAAGAATTTAAACACAGCAAAACCTAACAAAAATAAAGATGAGAGATGAGGTCTAGATAGGGATCATTTTGAATTATCTTCTCAATGCAGTTGCATAACATTGCATAACATGATTTGTCAGACTGACATACAAAGCTTTGGTTTAAAGAGGAAAACAAAACAAAATGCAATGGCACAGGTCAAACCTATATATCTAGTGCATCAATTAAAATGCAGCACAGCTGAACACAAAAAAATCCATCTTTCACACCCTCATCCCATGTGACTTTTTTTTCTTCAGGTAAATACAAACAATGAGAATTTAAATTGTTGGGTATACTGTCCCTTTAATAACCTATAACATGTTAAATTCAAATAAACACAAAAACACAATAAATTGTTGTGAACATTTATTCTTACACATTTAATTTGCGTCTCTCCATTGAATGAAGAGACACTATAAGAACCTATTTAATGACTAACTTACTGCATAACTGCATGCGACTTAACACCGAGCCAGTGTTTGGTTGGTCTGTTCTGGCGAAACACTGCTTACATTCTAGACTGTCATCCATTCAAAATCATTGAGTTTTCTGATTAGTGTGCAGACTTGTTGGCTGATGGGACCTCTCTGCCTCTTTGACTTCGTGCCTGTCTCTGGATTTATTCCCAAGGAGCACCTATAAACAAAAAGGCAGAGGAAAGCTGTTAGTTTCATTCAAGTGGGATGAAAAAGATGTCATTAACCAGTCACCACCTTTAGTAGATCACAGCTTTTGCACTACAGAGCAAAACTTAAGTTAGCTCAGTTTGAACAAGGTGACATTACTGTGGTTCTATGGTTAAATGTTAAAAGGGTGACAAAATTATTACAGATATTTAAAAAAATGCATTTCTTACAGTTAAAATTCTAAATAAACATGTCAGCTTTGTATTTATTACTAGTAGAAACATAATTTTTGATATCAATAATTACTTTGTTACTAGTAAAAATGCTAATTCCTTATATCAAGAATTCAATTGGTAATAGATGAAATGTTAATTCTTGATATCTTTAAATGTATTTCAACATGTTACATTTGTTATTTCTGATATTTGAAAATGTATTTCTAATGAGAGTAATTTTTGATGAGGAGAGTAATTTTTGATATCTAAAATGGCTTACTAGTATCAATCACATTCATGATATCATAAATTAACATTTTATATCAAATTATTGATATAAAAAATGAACATTTTTACTAGTAACAATTCAATGGTTGATATCAAGAATAGCCATTCCACGAGTAACCACGTGATTACTGATATAAAAAATAAAGGTTTTTACTAGTAAGAATAGTATTTCTGATATGCAAAATTGGAATTTCAACTAGTAAAATCAATTCTTGATATCAACAATTGAATTTGAATGGCAGCCTATGGTGACATTTAACTAGTGAAAATACAATTACAGATATCAAGAATGATAGTTTTTACTAGTTGAAATTGAATTTCTGATATCAAGAATTCTTAACTAGTGAAAATCAAATTGTTGATATCAAGAATTCATATCCTGTGAAGGAATAAAAGTCAAAACGGCTTGCCATAGTGGTTCAGTTAAACTGCACCCATTTAGATAACAGCAACTGGAAAACATTTCCATCACAAACACAGTCAAGAGAAATCCTGCAACAAAGTAGAGGTGTGTGATTTACCCAGGCAGAGCATTTGCACACAATTTATATAATTTACATATACTGTTTGTAGAGGATGGAGTAAGAGCTCCACCCTTTTAAAAACAGCTTCCTCTCTGGTCTCCAGCACAGACACAATAGTTGAGTCTACAACACATCACTTGTCTGAGGGGGAGATGGGGGTCTTCATTGTTTGGCTGCTGAAGTCCTGTGCGGCTTGTAAAAACACAACACATCCAAACAATCCTTGTTTAACCCACCAAATAAAACAAAAAAGCCCTCAAATACAATATTAATGTAGACATTACCTTTGGATAAATTCCAGAGTACAAGAAGCATCGTCAGGATATTTCAGATTGAAATTATAGTAGCTGGCAAAAATGGCAGCCAGACCAGTTGTAAAGTCAGGGTGAGGCCCCATGACCACTTGACCCTCCAAAGACAGCATCCATGTCCTCGGCTTCATTGTGTCATCTGAAACAAAACCATATATAGTCATCATGCCCTAGTTTTCAGAAAAGGAATCAATATTTTTTTTTTTTTTTTAAGAAATTAGAGTGAAAAGAGTAGTATGGCAGCATATTCTATCTACTGGGTCTTACATGAATAATTAAAAAATAATAATAATTGCAATAATTCTAATAGTTAGAAAGAAAATAGATCCTACATGAAACTGCTCACAACAAATCTGTGGACAGCTTGACACTTGAAAATACATAAAAAATTAGGAAGACATCAACATTACCTTGGACAATCAAGCGAGGGGTGCTTGGTAGCGTCATAGTCCCTTCAACGTCAGCGGCTGTGGCACAAGGCTGCAAAAATAATAAATCAATAGAATAAGAGTAGAATAAGACTCAACTGCTAAAGGGATAGTTCACCCAAAAATGAAAATTAGCACATGATTTACTCACCCTTAAGGCATCCTAGGCGTATCTGGCATTCCTCTTTCAGACAAACACAATAGCAGTTATATTTAAAAATGTTTAAATTGTCCTGGCTCTTCCAAGCTATATAATGGCAGTGAAAGGTGCCCCTGTTTTTGAAGCCTAAAAAACTGCATCCATCCATCCATCCATCCATCCATCATAAAACTAAGGCTCCGGGGTGTTAATAAAGGCCTTCTGAAGCGAAACGATGCGTTAGTGTAAGAAAATTATATATATATTTTTTATTTATAACCTGTAATCTCCAGCTTCCGGTCGCTCAAGCAGGCGCGTTCACGACAAGGCGTTCAAGCGTATGACGTAGGCGTAGTGGAAGGCACAACGTAAGTGACGAACACAGAAACCCAGAGGAGAAAGCAAAACAAAACACCTGTCACGAACTAGTACTACAAAAACTAAGATTCTGAGTGAAAATGTCGGGATATAAGGCAAGAAGAGAATGAGTTTTTTGCCCAGCCATATTTGTTTGAATCGGAGTAAACCGAACAGGAACTCCACGAGATGGAGGCTGCAGCGGCGGCAAAAACTACAGATGTAGTTCACGTGGTTTCCCTGTGCTGTAAACAAAACTTGGTTCTCACGAGACTACACTCTTCTCCCCGGAGCTTACGTTGTGTCTTCTGCTACGCCTACGTCATACACTTGAACGCCTTGTCGTGAACGTACCTCCTTGAGCGACCGGAAGCTGGAGATTACAGTTTATACATTTTTTTAAATCAATATTTTTCTTACACTGACGCATCGTTTCGCTTCAGAAGGCCTATATTAACACTCCGGAGCCGTGTGGAGTAGATTTATGATGGATGGATGGATGGATGGATGGAGGTTTTTAGGCTTCAAAAACAGGGGCACCTTTCACCGCCATTATACAGCTTGTAAGAGCCAGGACAATTTTAAATATAACTGTGATTGTGTTCGTCTGAAAGAAGAATGTCAGATACGCCTAGGATGCCCTGAGGGTGAGTAAATCATGGGCTAATTTTAATTTTTGAACTATCCCTTTAAAAATCTGCACCTATGGTAGCACAGAGTCAAAATTTGTGCAAATGCTTGATGAGGGAGCTTAAGGTGTCACATGTAACTGTACAAAACTGAGCCACACATTTTAAGGGAGTTTCAAATTGCATGCAAGTTTGCACAGATGATCCAAGCCCTTTATGCTTTCTATACAAATGAGTTTTTAATACATTTGCTGTGCGATACATAAGAGAGCATTCAGGCATGCACTGCAATGGTACTTATAATTGGGAGCGCTGCTATGCAGTTTTTTTGAGTGCTGAACAAACTCAATAACAGTCTCAGACACATGCTCACACAAGCTGAATTTACAGTTGAACATCGTGTTCTATTCTGTTGAGAAAAACAAAATACGGCGCTAACAGGGATTTAAAACCAACAATCCTGTTATTTTGGATAATTATAGCTAGAAGACTGCCCTAATAACACCAAGTTAACATATTAGAAATGACTAAACACTACTGAACCACATAAAAAGAAATGAACGATATATACACATTAGTTAAAGATAAACATGAAAATATGGGATATATAACATAACAGAAAAACTCAGGTTGCCAGCCTTAAAATGCACAGTGTGTGTAGCTAGAAAGCTACTTCACCAACCTGTAACTACAATCACTACTGCTGTAAGGTGGCTCACGAATACAAACACCATAAAAAGATAACGATTAAAAGCCAATAATTATAAACGTATAATCTACAACTACAAATCACTGCAAGTCCTTTGGACTGTCTAGTTATAACCAACGTTAATGTTCTTGCAAAACACAGATGAGTGCAGTTTGGTCTAACAACGTTGAAACTGACACGCAGTACATTTGGCAGAGGAATGTTCTATTCCAGAAACAAAGACGATCAAAAGGAGTAACGTTTTTCCCCCAAACAATATTTTAATTCGAATCCTGACATGCGCGCTTCATTTTTCACTTGAGGCGACTGGCAACGGCTGCCTGCACCTCCGTATCACACACACAGCATCAGAGAAAATTGAGAAGAAGCCCAGCTAACGTTACTAATTAGAGATGAATTTACTCTATCTTTGCCCTAATCCACGACAGTATAATTTATCTGGTTGATAATATAAAATACATTTCCTATAGGTGAAGGCCACAGCTTACCTAACAACTTTATTCCCCAGTGGTCACCGCAGAAAAAATGCTGAGGAGAGAATAGCAGGGAAAGAGAGAATGCTGTTAGCTCTAAGAAAAGCTCATGTTAAAGTTAACAGATAATTACCTTTTTTTTTTCTCAAATAATGCTTCATGTCTCAGTTAGATATCAACTTAATACGGTACAATTAACACTACAACCAACCAATGTCTGTTCATTTCTTATTTAAAAAATTGGCGCGCTCAAACCTATGCAAGAATGTTAACCAAAACCTACAACTACTGTAACGCTATTTGGTTAATACTTTTAAATTACATGCACTACTTTCCGTACCCACTGTATATATATGAAAAACAGTCATTAAATTGACAGAATTTGACATTTTAACACTTACTGCTGAATCCGTCGATGAGACCTCGGCGGAAACGAGAGAGCTTGGATGAAAAATCATGTGCAAATTCACAGTAGTTTCCTGTAACTGCCCCGCCTGCAGTATTTTCACAGTGAAATTCTGAAAACGTTATTATACTGTGAAATATCACAGTTAAAGCCTGTGAAGTGATAATAATGTAATTTACTGTGAAATATTACAGTAACATCTTGTGAAATCCTGGAAATAATTTACAGTGTATATATATTTGCTTCTTTTCCATTTTGCATTTACTTGTAGTTTTACTTTCAATACTTAAGTATGTTTAAGATTAAAAAAACATAAGTTTCATACTTAAGTACAATAAATCACATACTTTAAGACTTTACTCAAGTAATATTCTAAACGGTGACTTCAACTTCTACCAAAGTCATTTTCTGGTAAGATATCTGTACTTTTACTTAAGTATGGCTTTCAGGTACTTTATACACCACTGATGATGAGTGATAGAATTAAATCATACAATATTGACTTTTAAAGCCACTTTTTATTTTGTCAGTTCAAACACCTGTCTGCAACAATAATTAATCTTTCAATCGTTTATCTAGGAAATTTCTGAACTTTCTAGGAAATTTCTGAAAAGCAACTTTGCTAACTTTTGAAGCCAGAAATGTTCCTGATGAAAGTAATAACTGAAGCAGAAACATGTGTGCTTGATGTGCAAAACAAACATTACTTCTTGCACTCAAGCGTGCATGTTTGAAATTCCATTTGTCATATTTAATGTGGGTAAGATAAAATAAAAATGTAAACATGTAACTTTTCAAGTTGAAATAAAAATCGTAAAAAGTATTGTTTTTTTTTTCTTCAGAAATGTAATCAAGTAAAAGTACAAGTAGTCAGTTTAAATGGCGCTTGAGGAAAGGACAAGTCCCCTAAAATAATACATAACTAAAATAATAATTTAAAATTACTCAAGTATTTTACAGTTACGGTGAAACAGCACATTTTTGCTATATCACTTTTGCTATTCTTCTTGTGCACTGATTCGGTAAGATGAACAGCCAATCAGAGTGATCTGTCTCAGTGACTGCCCGATTCCGATTCAAAATGCTTAATCAGCCAAAAAGTCAATAATGGGGTGCAACTTGTGCTGCTGATGTGGAACATACCGCAAAAACTGAGCTGACAAACCCTCAAAGACAATGACTGATGACTGACTGTCAGCTTGGTTTGTCCCGCCCTTCAAGGTTATGGTTAGGATGCAGTATTCATAACTAGCTGGCCTAATGGTTAGAGAGTCGGACTTTTAACCTGAAGGTTGCGGTCTTTGATTCTCAGGTGTGGCAGGGATTGTCGGTGGGTGGAGTGAATAACCAACGTGCTCTTCCATCCGCAATACCATGACTGAGGTGAGACCCTTGAGCAAGGCACTGAACCCTTAACTCCTCCACTGGCGCCACAGCAATATGGCTGCCCACTGCTCCAGGTGTGTGTGTGTGTCTATGGTGTGTGTTTGTTCACTACTGTGTGTGTGCGCACTTGGATTGGTTAAATGCAGAGCATAAATCCAGAGTATGGATACGTGGCCAAACGTCACTTCATTTTTATAAAAACAATAGAAATCTATGCAAAGTCCCATTTAGCCACAAGTACACAAGTTTGTGTGTGTAAAGTCACTTGATTTTGATTTTAAAAAAAAAGTTATTATTGGAAGACGTACTGTAATGTATCATACATAATGGAAAGTGCCATTTTTGTTTTTTTTAAATGTTGGTTTCTGTCCAAGATTCTAAGTAAAAGCAAAATGTTACATTTCAAAGAAATTAAATAATATATTTGAGGAATTCTCAATGAAAGTTCAGAAGGAGTATGTTTATCTACGCCTGTCAATCACAATGGAAGGCCTCCAGCACCTCATTTCTGATTACTTCTATTTTATTGTAGGTAACTCATCAGTCGCAGAAGGGACTTTCCTGAGCCCTGCCTTGTAGATGGCAATCCAAATACTCTGAACGCAAAGTTTATATGATTATTATTATTTCTGAAATGATTGCATTACAGTTACACATTTAATAAACCAATAGAAAAGCCATTTTTAATTGTTTAATTTAACTTTTAATATTTGAGTAATGTTTTTTAATGTTTAAACTTATACAATTCATGTTTAATGTTTATATAGATTTTTTAAATGCTTTTATCAATTGAATTTACAAAGTTCTCCAGACTAATGTAATGCTCTGAAAACAATTCTAACATCACGACTACTGAAGGGTTCTCTTGTTTATCCATAGACAAACAAATCAGGCATACAGCATCAGTTCTGGCAGGAACATAATGTCATCAGGAACATAATGTATCACGGATCATCATATCATGTTGCTTCAGTTCTGTTCACAGGGTTATATTGGTGTGATCACTGCTCTTTTCCATGCAAGACTGTGTGCGGAGCTTTTACCCAGAACGGAACCATGCCGCCAATCCAAACTGTAAGCTAATTGTCAATTATCTTTGATGGAAGCGGACCTGACAGAACTGTACTATTAAGCGACCGTGTTTATCAAATGTATGAAGTCAACTTGCTATTGTAACCATTGAACATATTCATCATGTTTTTTCTCAAACTTTGCATCTAAGGAAAGAACAGACGACATGCATGTGCCTCAGTATCTCGGCAGGATTGCTTTGAAAAGAGTTACTTTGTCATAGGGGTCATTTTCCATCTCCTGGATGAGAATAACTCAACAACATACAAAAAAAAAAACCATCATGGCCATCACAAAGGTGCTTTTAAAACCATTCATATCAGTCTGACCAAAGACATTCCCCTCTCTACACTGAAGCCACTGTAGATCTGCTCACATTAGGCTGAATTCTCTGTCCAGCCTCTCTCAGGGAGAGATTGTGATTCATAACATGGTTCATTTGAGTAGTTCTCATCTCATTTGTGTCCTGTCTACTCTCCCGTCCTCTTCCTCTCTGCTCACACCACTTTTAAACATTTTGCTCTTTCCTGAACTCTTTCAATGCCAACTACTCTCGGTCCTTTGCTTCCTCTTCCTACACCATCCGTTATTTCTTTCCCAACATCTCTTTCTACCTCCTGCACCTTTTGCCTCTTTCTCATTGTTTCTCTCCTCGTCCTCTACCCACTCCACCTCTTTTTGCCCTTTCTCCAGGGTTCTCATCATTTGTTTACTTTAAGTTTTCACAGGTGTTTTGAGAATATTGACCTTAGCTTGGAGTAATGAGGTTTAGGAATTAAATTCATTTAAGGACACAAACGCCCGGGTGACACGGTGGTTCCTCGCACTCCAGGACTTCTGCTTTCAAGTACAACATCGGGCCGGGGCCGATCACGGGAATGCGGACGGTCTCTCCCGGTGCTGGTCCGGTTGGGCAGGTAACCAGAAATCCCCCCCCCCGTAATACCCTCACAAATGGGGGCATAAACAAAAGTGTTGCGTTTATAATTTTGTTCAGTATATATATATATATATACATCTATGTCGTTCTAAATCTGTCACTCTCAGTTTTGCGTGTCTATGTGAAGAAGAATCTACTAAGAAAGCTTTGACAATATCCTGAGTCTTGTGAGGAGTGAGAATGAGAGAGATGATACCTTCAAAAAAAACAAAAAAAAAACATGTGGAGACACCAGGGTGTTCTGCCAAATGAAGCAGCACTTTTGTAATTACTCAGCCTGGAAGCATTTAATAGGTGCTCATTCTGGAAATAAACCCCTTAGATAGGGGCCCCTTAAGCTATTTTATTCAGTCCATAGGAATTGGATTTTCTGTGGATATTGAAACATCCTCTTACACCATAATACTTCTACAGTTTTATTGTGGAGCAGAATTATCTTTCATATATGCTTAGGCTATATAAGTTAACACAACTAAATTGTATGCAAATTACAGAGACACAATATGTAAGATTTCCGTAATAAAATATTCCAAAACCGCTTACACAGTGTTATATATTTCATGCAGTTGTGTACTTACGTCGTTATCCCAAAAGTTCCCAAGGATTTGTAAAAATCCAGAGAAATTCCAATTTTAAATAATGGCTCGTCCCAGTTCATTGGCGCGTATCAATGACATAAAGTCCGTGCTATCAGTTTTCAGCTTGTAGAAACTATGGCAACACACATGGACAAAAATGCTGCTGTATGGTTAAACTAAATCCATTACGGCTGTCGCGAATAAAATTAAAATGAAATGAGAAGTGTTGACTGCAGCATTAAATGTAGATCTGATCAATGTTGCACCATGATTCTTTTTCCACTTTTTTTCCACTGTTGCACATTATAACCAATCACACACGAGTCTGTTGAGTTTATGAATTGTTATTAGTTGTTATTAAGCTGTGGTCACACTAGACTTTTCGTTCCATTGACTTCCATTCATACGCATGCGAATGCATTGGACCAGAAACGCAAGCCCGTGCAAAGATATTTTGCTGCGTAGCAAAGTTCAAGTCTGGTGAACTCTGACCTGCGAATTTGCGTCACGTGAATGCTTGTGAACAATAGAAGATCAATCACAAAGTTACCTCTCGGTACAGAAATTTAAAACATGGAGGAATCGCTGTTTTATATAACACAACTTTAAAAGATTACAAAAATCACATAAAAAGAGAAGTGGCTTGGTTTGCAGTGGCAAGGGAAACCAGAAGCGGATGGAGCGTTTGAACAGTGAAACATGTAATTGTATGTGATTTATTTATTGCATGAGATTGGTATGTGTGCGTGTGTGTACTTGATTAACTATACTTGTGGCTGATTGTAATCACTTAAATAGAAAAGTATTATGACTAGTGAGGATATTTTATGAGTTCTGTCTAGTTAAAAAGGTGTAAACCTTGGCGCGTGATGTCATATCCTGCTCCCACCCCTTTTCACAGCACTGTCCGAACTAATTTTGCTTGCTCAAAGTCTAGTGTGACCGCGGCTTTAGGCTTGTTTGAGATGCATCGGTGCTGTGCAGAATTTGGCGCGTGATGTCATATCCTGCTCCCACCCCTTTTCACAGCACCGTCCGAACTAATTTTGCTTGCTCAAAGTCTAGTGTGACCGCGGCTTTAGGCTTGTTTGAGATGCATCGGTGCTGTGCAGAATGATCGGTGTATGACATCAAAGTACTGCGAGAGCCATAATAGAGCAGACGATTCTTTATGTTTTTGAATTGCTCACACGGTACTTTCATGTCATACACCGATTGGTGATTGCAGAGCCTATCGATGCATCTCGAACAAGCCTATTGTTTTGAAAATGCGACATCTTGCAGCGAAAACTTACATATTGTGCCTTTAGGCCTACTTTTTACCAGTGCTAATTAGGAACACTAAATACTGGCTCTGTCATGGTATTTTCACTGTAAAAGACCCTCCTATCTAGGATTTAAAAACATTGGGGACATCGGCTACTCTAAAGAGACATGGAGATGGCAAAACGAGATGGAAAGAAAAATACAGGAAATCACAATATATTAATATAACTTGTATATGTTTCATTTTCCTAAGAGTATTACATAATACATGAACTGGAATGTGTGCAAAGAATTGTGGCTGATTGAAGAACGTGAAGGATACACCTGATGCATCATTTAAAGTGCATATTAAATCAAAATGGACTAAATGTATTTTGTTAGCGCATACTGCTATTTTTGCGGTGAACAATTCATCCGTGCAAGTCAATCCACAAAAAAAATAAATAAAATAAATACAATTGTTTGCCTTCGTAATCTTTAATCCAAATCTGAAAATGCCCCTCCCATCTGAAATGACGGATCTTCTCTGATGACGTCAGTTTGACGGCTTGGGCTTGAGCACAACATCCTTAAATTCGCCCCTCCAACTGTCAGTGTTGTTCTGAATGAAATACCTACTTTACTACATTCAATCTGTTTGCAGTAGTAAAAAACAAGCCACGCCCTGTTTTTCTCCTTCAATATTCCTTTTCTCTCTGAACTACGTCACAATATGGAAGTAAAGACGGTCGCAACTTCCGGTTCACGTGGACAGGCAAAAAAGGACGCAAAACTAAGGCTGCCTACAAAATATACTTCAAATTGAGATGTTCTTTGATGGAGTTTGATGACGTGGCAGCCTAGATACGCCATCTTACAAAGATGCATCCTTCCGTTTGAGATGCACCGCTAGAGCATCTGCTGCTGCTTCTTTTGAACACCATCATCAACCTCTCTTCAGCTTGTGTACTGGTTTTCTGTGTGGTGGATGTTAACGTTTACTTCAACCTGACTCAAGGAGACATTACCAGTGGAATATGCACACGTACCTGAGACACGACACTTACAGTATCATCTGTGAACTATTGTTTGATTTGTAATTGTATGTATTTGTATTTTTAATTTGTCATAGTTGCTTGTAGTTGTGAAAAGGAAGGTTCACAAATTAGCAAATAACAATTATTTACTAACTTGTGAACAACAAATTTACCAAAACAAACCAAGTTTGTGCGTGTGTGTGTGTGTGTGCTTGAATACATGGTTTATAAGAACACAAATGTGCTTAAAAACACCATAAACTGTTTTTGTTGTTGTTGTTTTGAAAAAAAAAAGTCTTCTGTGAGGGTTATGCTTATGGGGGAGGTTAGGGTTAGGAGATAAAATGATGAGATCAGTGTAAAAACCATTACACCTATGGAGAGTCCCCATAAACCACATATACATTGAACACATACATTTTTTTCCTAGTTTACCTAAAATGTTTAATTCAAAAGCAATGTCAAAAAAGCAGAGATTGTATTATTATTATTTTTTTTCATCATATAAAGAATAACAATCTTTAAAAAAAGACCATATGGAACAATTAATTTGTATTGTATAAGGGAAGAACTGTTTTAATGCATAGACATGACTGCACAAATTTATGTCACGATCATGGACTTTTAGTTTGTTTTCTTCCCTCATGATTCACTTGACCTAGTTTCTGTTGTTCTTTGATTAGTTAATTTAGTTCACCTGTGTTAATTAATTATCCTCATTTGGTCTGTGAATTAAAATCCCTGTTTCTCTTTTAGTTTGTCCGGTATTGATGTTGTTTTGCTGCGTGTTCCCTTTGCCTTCATGGATTATCATCTTCTTGGGATTCTATTAAACTCTTGGGTAGATGACCTATGTCTTTGTGTGCCTTTCCTCTACACGTTGCATGACAGAATACCGAACCACATAAAAGTAAAGTTAAGCGGCGTTATTTACATCCACTTATTTTACGTTTCTGAAAATTGTTCTTTTATTAATATGACCCACCGTCCACAATTCTTCCTCCTCCTGCTGGAGCAGGGGGAGCTTCCTCTTGAGGTCCACATGGCGGTCTTTGTGCAGATCGCCAACAGTACCAGCTACCCATAATGACGCGCTCTGCACGTTCTACATAGCGATGTAGAATTCTACTATTCGTCGCCAGCGTGGAGCTGAGCAATGACTCTTCATTCACCATCTGTCTATCCAGACCTAGAGCCCAGCCAAACATCACCCTGCAGAGAAGAAAGCTTGCCCAAGCCCACCTCAGACGGAGAGCCAGCAACAACGCACACGACGGTGGATGAAACGGTGGAGAGCAAGGGTGCGGAGGAAAGCCCCTCCCACTGTTCCACCGCTGAGGGTGAGCTGAGGTAGGACTCTGAGGATTTAGACATTTATTCAGTTATTCCCTGTCTTCCATCTTCTTCTGAAATATCTGCCTGTCCTGTTACGGCCAATGAGGCCGTTTATGAACTCCCTGTATATCCTGAAATGACCATGGAGGTCTGTTTTGAACTGTTTGCCTGCCTGGAACTATCTGCCTGTCCTGTCACGACCATGGAGTTCCCATCGTTCCCCTTTCTGTGACACTCCCTGTCATGGGTGTCGCCATTTGGTGTGTGTGGGCAGCACACACCATCCCTGCAGGGGCCCCCCTCAAAATATGCTTGTGCCCCCTGTGTGCCCCCCCAACAGCACAGACTGATCAGAGTATAACATCTGCAGTGCGGGAGCAGTTCCAGTGCATTTAAAATCTCACTCAATGATGTCATACACTAATCGGCAGCGTAGCGCCGCTTGAAGTGGAAAACACCTAATCACTGCCTGATTCGCTGCCAATTATTTCCCGTATATTTACAATGACATTGGATTAGAGTGCTGTCAATTTCACAGCTCAAACAGGAGAAGCGCAATTTCGCAGGCTGCAGACCACATCTCTGTTTATTGTAAGTATTAAATTATAATTATAGGCGCACACACACACACATTTTAAGGGGGTCTGAATACTTTCCGTACCCACTGTATATATGAAAGCTCCTTAGAGTTTGTGCTTATAGTTGTGTTGCCGCGATGCACCAGTACCACTTAAAATATAAATCATTATTTTAAGTTTCTCCCTGCTGTTTCAAAGCTTAAAGGTACAATCACTTTCCCAAATAGCCTGCAGTAACATGGTAAACACTAAAATGTGGGGTTTTAATAATGTTAGCGTTCTTACACTTGGAATTTTAAGATGTAGAATAGTAAACGCCTGTTTGTATTGAATAAACAAAGTTTTTGCGTGGTTGTCTTATATATTTTTTTTCGTTTTCAATGTCCAAGAACAGCTTCACATTTAAATGATTTTGTCTTTACTAAATATACTATTTGTGTAATATTGATGTTTAAGCTAGTTTTTTTAGACAGAATTTTGTGAAAAAAAATGAAAAGGGGAAAAAGTCAGGCACAGCAGCAATACATTCAAGGTTTCTTCAAGAATAAACCATGTCAAAGACAGGTAGATACAGTGCAGGTCTGAGCCAATCCACCAGGCAGGGCCGAGTTGGCCATCAAATTAGCAGCCCTGAACCTGGCAGCACAGGTCAGAGCCAGCCAGAGAGGGCCAGTGAGGAATACACAAGCAGCCATCTATCTGCAGCAACAGGTGAAAATCAGAACATGAACAATTTTTACAAAAGAGTTCACAAGACACACACACAGTCTGTTTGGACAATAAAATAAGTTTAGAACAATTATTGTCTGTTCAGTGGTTTTTATTCATAAAAAGAGAGATGAGTTGTCCAGGCACTTGTGCAGTGCCATTTTTATGTCATCCCACTTATAAAAAGAGAGATGAGTTATCCAGACACTTGTGCAGTGCCATTTTTATGTCCAGGGTGGAGCCCTTCCTCCACCCTGGCTCCTCCCTCCTTCGTCACTGCTGCCCTGATTATCTGCCTACCTCTCTTCCTGCCCTTTGCCACCGCCTCGTCCTCCTCCCAAACCCCCTCCTTTGTTCGTCCTGCTATGTCACGAGGTCGCACCTTCCGGGAGGGGGGGGGGAGTACTGTCACGATCATGGACTTTTAGTTTGTATTCTTCCCTCATGTTTCACTTAACCTAGTTTTTGTCGTCCTTTGATTAGTTGATTTAGTTAACCTGTGTTAGTTAATTATCCTCAATTGGTCTGTGTATTTATGTTCCTCTGTTTCTCTCTTAGTTTGTCCGGTATTGATGTTGATTTGCTGCGTGTTCCCTTTGCCTTCGTGGATTATTATCTTCTTGGATTCTATTAAACTCTTGTGTAGATGACGTTCGTCTTCGTGTGCCTTTTCTCTACACATTGCGTTACAGTGAGAGAAAACATTTCATTTATGGATGCATTAAATTAAGTTAATGTAATGTGATGAAGGAGGGTTTCTAGCACTATTCATATTATACATTCAGCTAAAACGATGCTTGACCATTAGGTTCAATGAATGGCCGTCAATCAATGTCGTTCCATTCTCCATACATCTACATGGTTACAAACAAGTTTTTTTTTGTGTGTGTGTGTGTGTGCGTGTGTGAATTAGTTTATTTGGTGCATTTTCCCTTTCAGCATCTCACAGTCAACAGATGGAGTTTAACCTTTTCCCAGGGACCTCCGAGAATACTCTTCAATTAGCGGGCTTGTTACAGGAGACGCTAACCTTTTCATAAATTCACTCTGCACCTTCTAGATCTGCACTCATGTTGGCTGGGACTAACAGTAAAACTGCAGGGACTAAAGGAGAAATGTCTGAGATTAAATGAGTGTTTGAAATGTATCACATGCATATGGACATGACACAGACACACAAGCATAAAGACTGAAAGCTTCAAAGGTTCCACAAAGACTCAAGTTCAAGGACATCTGAATGTATGGAGCAATTTTTTTAAGCATCAACCCAAACCCTATCCCTAACCGAATAGTACATTTGATTTTAATATGAATCCTCAGAGAAAGTTTATTTATTTGGGTAACACTTTAGGGACCAGTTCTCACAATTAACTAGTTGCTTATTATCATGCATATTACTAGCATATTGGTTGTTTATTAGTACTTACAAAACATGCCATGACCACATTTTAGATCCCTTAATTCACCAATACCTATACATAACATTTACCTTACTATCTATTAATAAGCAACAAATTAGTTTATGGAGGCAAAAGTCATAGTTTATAGTTAGTTGATTGTCAGAATTGGTCCCCAAACTAAAGTGTGACTTTTTATTTATTTAGTTTGTTTATTCACTCATTCATGTATGTATGTATGTATGTATGTATGTGTGATTCTATTTATGTATTTATTTGTTTGTCTGTTTGTTCAGATTTTATTTTTAATTCGATGTGCTATTTGTTGTTTTTTCTTTGTAATTGTTTGTACAATTTAATAGCTTTTTTAATTTATTTATAATATTTGTTTATAATATAATTTATTTATTTACAGTGTAGAGTGACATGAAAGTTGCATTAATTTCGCTATGACAATTCAGACTGAGGTCGCATTGCAAAACATCAGACCTGGATATGGAAGTGGCCTAAATCAGAATAGATAGACAATATCATATTCAATGTGGTTTGTGCTGCTCACAATGTTAAAAGCATATATGGATGGATTTGGGCTACTTTTGCAGTCTGCACGGTAAAACATTTAGAGTGTTTTTCACAGTTAAATAGTTCCACAGAAATTTTACGTTCACTCAATTTCTCTCTACAAATTGTTGCTTAAATTGTTATTTGTTAGTTGGCCCAAACTTGACTGCAACTTTAAAAGGTATGTTTGCTCTCAGAGACACTTCAAGACACCTTCCTGTAAAGCTACCTGAAAAACTAAGCGCAAGTGCACCTAGGACAAAAGCTATTTTAAATGCAAAGGGTTGTCACACCAAATTTTGATTTAATTTAGTTAATATAAGTTAATTGTACATTATTTTTGAAAGCATCCTCATTTTCCAGCATTTTTACACAAGTACCTAAAACTTTTCATAGTACTGTAGCTTTTTAGGTATGGTTTCTGCAAGCGTCTTGTAGACATTGCCACAGTTCTACTGGATTTTGTGTCTTAAATTTTATTTTTTTCTGTTTCTTCATGTCATTCCAGACGGACTAGATGATGGTGAGATCAGATATCTTTGTGCAGCACTGGCTGCAGTCAGACTCCTTGTGCAAACAAAAATCTCACTGGATTATTACAATTAATGGAAAAAAAAATGTTTGGAAATGTAAACTGATATTTCCTACTGACACACTACAGCAAAATAACTGACTTAAAAACATATTTTAGCTGGTGAAAATACTAGTGGCCTAAGACTTTTGCACATTACTGTGTATACAGTATATATACACTATATGCATATATACAGTGGTGTGAAAAAGTGTTGGCCCCTATGTGTGTGTGTGTGTGTGTGTGTGTGTGCGTTTATGAAATAGTTAAGCAATATCAGAGTTAGAGTGGTGTTTTTCTTGATTTGCATGTTTGAAAAAAATTTGATATTGGGTCTCATTCACTAATAATTATGTACACTATTCATATTTCTGCAACCCAATAGAATTTCTCACAAGAACTTTCCACTTAATTCATCGACTTAAAATATGGCTTATCATCTAAAACATGTAAGTAGCAGAAACTTTATATGGCTGCTCACTCAAATGTTAACCTAGAATAATGTGAAATTTGTCACATTATGCTGCCGGAAGGAACACGGAGCCGTGGATAATCGAAAGAGTCTTTAATAGTTTCCAACACAGAGGGTAAATCCAACACATGGAACAGGAGGTAGACACAAGTACATCACTGGTAAACCCGACAAACACTAACTGAACAGACTGGGGCTTATAGACACAGGATAACAAGGGACAAAATAGACACAGCTGGAATCAAATTGACACAATTAACACGAGGAGAAACTGGGTCACAGGGAGCAAAACACACAGACAGTCCAGAACCCTGACAAAATTACTCTCACAGAAGGTTTTATATAACTGATCTGGGCTGTGTTTCCCAAAAGCATTGTAAGCCTTAGCTGATCACAGCTCCATTTGTGACAATGGTTCTACGATCAACTTAGGCTTACATTGCTTTTGAGAACAGTTTATCTGTTTGGATTCAACCTACATGCTATGCATGTTTTTTGTTAGTTAATTTTTGGGAGTCTTTCACTCTATAATCTCGAAACCTGCGGAAATATGTAGAATTACGCGCAATTCAGGCGCCAAAATTCAGGCCCTGATTTGTATTATACTAAACAATGTAGACTGATTAGGCATGGGCCGATTACCGGTTTCAAGGTATACCGCGATTTAAAAATTTCACGGTTTTAAAATCACTAATATTTTCCTTTATACCGTTCCTGCGGTATGCACTATTTTTCATGTCTCCTCAAAGTCTGAAAGTGTAGGAATCCCTCAGGTTGAGTGCAGTGTAGAGAGTAACATGACCCTCCTGTTGGTGCGAGCGAGCGGTCAGTAGTGATGGGAAGTTCGGATAATTTTATCAACTCTGACCTTTGAGTCTCGTTCAGCAAAATGAACGAATCTTTTTTCGAGTCATTTCGTTAATTTTAGCACAATATAATTAAAATGTTATGTGTTACTTCCCTAAAACGTCTACTACTTAAGCAAACGTTGATCACACTACAAACAACACAAAAGTGCTATAAGAAACAGAAAAGATTAATTCATTGTTTACCTGGGTCTTCAGTCTATGATTAGCTCACCTCACCTCTTATCTGACAAGTCTTCGGGTTTGAGTCATTCGTTCATCACGTGACAGCCCCATAAACTTAACCAATGCAGTCTGAGCCGGAAAGATAATTGATTAGTTCATCTCTCGAGTCTTTTGAATCGTTCATTCTTTTGTCACGTGACGTGACAGCATTGGATAGAGAAATTAGTTAATTTACAAGCTTCCTTACAAATGGGTGCATAGATATTATTATTATTATCATCATTATTATAATTATTATTTACTCTTACAGTTACGTGATGCATTTCTGGTCTCAAATTGAAGCTTTTTACTTCTTACAGTTTATAAATGTTTGAATTTCTGTCATTATGGTTCTTTTCCATAACACTGAATGTTGTAACAAAGCTAACAAAGAGTTGGTTATTATTTTTAAGTCTCTTTCTGGCTCAGACTGCATAGGTTAAGTTTAAGTGGCTGTCACGTGATGAACGAATGACTCGAAAAACCCGAAGACTCGAGAGATTAACTAATAAATTCTCTTTCCGGCTCAGACTGCATAGGTTAAACTTATGGGGCTGTCACGTGATGAACGAATGACTCGAAAAACCCGAAGTCTTGAAACAGGTGAACTACTTGACTAATTCCAGTACAGAACCTATAGGATGTTGCGGATGCACGACTGAACGAATCACTTCCCGAGATGACTCGTTCTTCCCGAGTCACATTAAATATTCGTTCAAAATGAACGAATCGTTCAAGAAAGACCCAGCACTAGCGGTCAGTCATGTGTGTGTAAGATGGTCGAAAGAGCTTCCCACAAACTGCGTTGCAATTCAATTATTTTCCAAAATGTAATTTATGTGAAAATATGAAGTCTGTAAAAGCCTGTTAACACAGGCCAGAGACGCTGAAGACGGATGCACAGAGAAAAATACTGTGGCAGGCAGATCACTCACTGTTCGTGATGAACGAACTACTATTTGGGGTTTATATGAATGTGTTTCTGAGGGGAACGTCTCGGTTACGTATGTAACCCTCGTTCCCTGAAGGAGGGAACGGAGACGTCACGACGAATTGGGATCTCGCTTAGAGGGACCAATCTACTTCGAGTGTAAACTAAACGAGCCAATGCACATCGGCATGCGATTATTGCATCCAGCTGCTGCTGATCACAGCGTGAGTATAAATAGGCAGCAGATGCAGCGCATATTCAGGTTTTCGCTGAGGAGCCGAGCCGGTGACCCGGCCGCTCAGCGATGGTACAGGAGCTGTGGCGACGGGACGTGACGTCTCCGTTCCCTCCTTCAGGGAACGAGGGTTACATACGTAACCGAGACGTTCCCTTTCAGTCGGTCACTCTCGACGTCACGTCGGAGGACAGACGAATTGGGATCCTACCAAAAGGCCAGAGCTACCGCCCTTTCCAGTGTCCTGTGTGCGAAACTACTTTTCGGCGTAGGCCAGGGCCTGCACAAGAGGACCAGCTACTGCTACTATGGCACTACCCACTGAGTAAGACTGGATCACTTAACACCATCTATGATATTTCTCTATCGCATTCTTCGCCAGTAGGACTGCGACCTCCGCCCACAAGACAGGACCATCGGCCGCCTTCACTGTTGTGAAGCGGAGACACCTGAACTTGGGGGGGGGGACGCCAGGCGACTGAATCCCATAGCCGAGCCTGACGGTTCGAAGGAGCCATCGAGACGGGCTGGGTAGCTCAAGCCAGGCTCCCAGAAACCGCGCTAGTGGCATCAACAGAACTATAGGGGTACCGGCAGGGGGGGAGTGCGGAAAAACGCAGGGACCCAGCCCGAGCATCTCTTAGCCGGTCCGAGGTGGGGTCTGGTGTGTGTAACTGCGTTCGAAAATGAGGGTGCGTGGGTAGTCCGTTGGTTCGTCCTCCCGATCCGCCCACTGCTGCTCACTGGCGAGAGAGGAGGGTGAGTGTGATATGCACTAGATCGTCCACAACCCCCTGTCCCATCTGGGGACTCAGAAATAGAGGAATTGCTCTTTGTCGAGAATTTGGGTACCACCGACCGAGAGGTCAGTGGTGGAAAAAGATGAAAATATTCTCCGCCTGGCCCTCCTCCGGGGGAGGGAGTGGTGTGCTTACCATCTCCTGAAGAGCACGTCCCTCCACCTCTGGGTCGCCCGTCTCTGGGCCTCTTGCTCTCTCGCTTGCCACCAGGTTTCGCGGGGGCCTGGACAGGCGGGGCGGCTGCCCTGCGACCGAGCCCTCGGCGACGGCAGCAGCTGCACGCCGGCAGGATGTACCTTATGGCCTCAGTCTGCTTTGGTCAGCGGAGAACTGCTGGGCAAGTTCTCCACCGTGTCGCCGACAGGCCGGTCTGGGACATCGTGTCTTGTCCGTCTCGCGCATGTCAGCCAGTCACAGCCAGGAATGGTGCTCCCGGACCACCATAGTGGACATCACACGACCCAGAGACTGCGCCGTAACCTTCGTCGCTCATGGCGCGAGGTCCGCCGTGGTGCGGAGTTCTCTGCGAACTTCCGGGTCATGACCACCCTCGTGCAAGTCCCTCAGTGCCTCGGCCTGGGGCACTTGCAATCACGCCGTAGCGTGTAAGGCGGAAGCAGCTTCTCCACAGGTCGTATAGGCATCGCTGGCCAGTCGAGTACCTACAGACCCGGGAGGGGAGGCACGGTTCTCCCTGCCGGTTGGAGGCGGTATTAGGACACAACTGCATCTCAACCGACCGCTCCACCGGGCGGACCCTTGTAATCTCCTAGCTGCCCCACCATCGAGGGTAGTGAGGGAGGAGGATCCAGCAAATCAGTTTCCGGCAGTAAAAGGTGCCGTCCATGACCTGTTGAGCTCCTCATGCACCTCCGGGAAGAAAGGCACCGAGGCGGGGTGCTGAGAACCAGTGCGGACAACCCCGAGAACCAATCGCGCAACCTTGAGGGCTTCACAAAGTCTTCACTCGAGCCCTACCCCTACGGCGGCCCGGGAACGCATAGCCATTAAGTCAGGAGCAGAACGATGTGATCACTCGGCTCCGAAGCGAAAAGCTGAATATGCACTGCATCTGCTGCCAACTTATACTCATGCTGTGATCAGCAGCAGCTGGATGCAATAATCGCATGCCGATGTGCATTGGCTCGAAGTAGATTGGTCCCTCTAAGCGAGATCCCAATTCGTCGGTCCTCCGACGGGACGTCGAGAGTGACCGACTGAAAGGGAACTGGTTTATATGATATTTTCTTCTCTGGTATTTTATGGTATTTTCTTCTCTTTTAGTGCAGCTCTGCTTTTTATACAGCGGTATCCAAGGAAACGCTGTATCTGGTGTTCCAGAAGTGCCTCCTGCTGTCAGAGAGTGAGTCTGCGTCTCATTCAGAGCTTCTGCTGTTTGTTTCGTTCAGGCATGTAGTATAATTTCACAAAGCTAGTCAGAACATTCTGTTTTCGCTTCAAATAGGGTTATTGTTAAATCAAATTATATAACTAAATTATATGAAATTATATAAATGATATGTATAGGAATTATATAATTAAAATTAAATAACTGTAATTACAGATTTAGGTTAAATAAAGATGTCATTCTTTATTTTTCTTCTTTTTAGGACAGCTGTAGCTCTAGCAGCAAATCAACCATCCACATCAAAAGCTGCAGGACAGCCCACAATTCAGCAAATGTTTCAGAAACAAATGAAAGAAAAAATTAACAAATACTACTGTTCCAAATATTCTGTATGTTGCTCAAAAATAAAATATATTGTGTTCAGTGGACAAGTTTTTTTTTTTTTTTACCCAGACATTAAAAAAAAAATCACATTTTAGAGCTGTAACAACAATACTGTGATACCGTGATATTTTAAGGTTACTGTCAAAATCTCATACCGGCCCATGCCTAAGACTGATATGAAACATTTTACAGTGATGATATTTTTGGCCATATTGCCCAGCCCTACACACAAACCTTTAGTGACTCTGAGCCATAGTGTGATAATTTACCTGCTCATCTAGGCTTGTAAGCACAGCTTTCAACTCATCTTAATTATCTTCTCTTCCGGAACGATACATCCTGATCAGACCTTTGGCACTGACGTTCAGGGCTTTGTGTAAAGTTGAGTGCAGATCAACACCAGTGATTCTTTTAAATTATGCATAGAGCTGGAAAACAAAATGTGATAACAGAGGAAAATCATGGGACTGTACATATTTGTAGTTCAGTGTTTTGATGCAACTTTGCATGTTCTTCTTCCTTTCACAACAGGTTTCACAACATTTTGCATTGGTCCATATTCATAAAAGAACAAATATCTCTTCATAAAAGAGAACGAAAGGAAAACATTTTACAAGTTTCCAAAACAAACACCCCAAATGAGACAAATGTAAAAACAGCCTTAAAGTAGGTTTACTTAATACCTGCTATACTTGTTGTTCCAAGAAAAGTGCTGGCCATCTCTGTCTGATCGTAGAGACAGGTGGTTGATCAGAAACCACCTCTCGTCGTCTTAAGGAGAAGGTCAGGTCCATTTTAGTGTTGATTGAGTTAGATTTATATTATTCTTGAGTTCTTCTTCAAGCCACATTATTTCACTCTCTAGTGCTTCTCCATTAAGTCCAGTTGGGTAATCAAGAAGAAAGTTGAGTTCTGGCCTTTTTTTTTTTTTTTAGTGTTTCACCTTGTTTTCCTCTTTGTCTCTTGTTGATCTGTACCTCACTACAGCCTGCAGAGCGTATATTCTGTCAATAATTAAAAGGGCATGTTACAGTCTCATGTTTTTTTAGATAGCTTGCAAGGTGGCTAAAATATGTCTTCTCACAGATGTCACTGAAGTCACAAATGTCACAATTGAATGTAACAAACTCTCTTGTATTTGTTTGGGAATGAAACCTTGCCAAATTAGTCTTTAACGCACCTTTAGTTTTGAAAGTGCACACACAGTCAACGTAGATGCAGTGGAGAGTTTTCGATGCGTGGCAGTCTTTCAGCTGGTAATGCTTTAGTAGAACTGACTGGCTTGGAATGCAAAACTTGCAATGACGACAGAGCATCAATGAACAACCTGGTCACAGCCTGATGGAGATAGAAAAGCACAATGTATCTAAAAAAATTAAATGATGCTTATTAAGCAAAATTAAATATGTAACAATTTTAATTATTTACATACATTTGTGATTAAACTAAAGTTGCAAGTTTGCAACTAATTTTTACACCATATTGACAACTGTGACACCTGTGGCTGACCCTGTCCAATATTAAAGAAAAGGACAGGGTCTTTTTCCTGGATGCCCCGCTAGTACCTTCTGGACTGTTCGGCGACACTGTAAATACAGTCGTCGACAGATTCCAGGAAACCAAGAAACAAGCGGCGTCTTTCCTGCAATTTCTCCCTCGCCGCACTCATGGGCTGATAGGCGGGATCAGCCCCAGCCATGTACAAGCTCCTCTCACAGAGAAGTTCAGGTCGAAGTCTTCCAGAAAAATTATGGATCTGAGGACTGTCATTTTCAACAGGAAGGCTTTGGCCAATAAGTCGTAAGGACGTCAGGACTTTTGAGGGCAGGCCCCTCTTGGGAAGAGCGGTTCACACCTCAGCATACGGTACCCATCTCTCCTCAGTGCCCTCAGGAGATCGTCTCGTTAACCCTGCCACCCCCGTTGCTTCAGGGCACAGAGGTCTCTAGCGAGTGCCTCGCTACCTCCAAGGAGTCTTGAGAGACTGGTTCCCTTAGTATATCATCTGGCAGCGTGGAAGCTTCTGCCAAATGTGTTACAATGGGTCCTGCGCATTGAACAAAAAGGTTACAAGATTCAGTTCGGGTCTTGCCCCCACCTCTATTCAACGGGGTGTTTCCCACCCTGGTGGGTCCCAGGCAGGCTCTGGTCAGTGAACAAGAAGTGGACACTCTCTTGATGAAGGAGGCCATCAAGGTGGTCCCTCCTCGCGACAGAGAGTCTGGGTTTTACTGTCGGTACTTCATTGTTCCAAAGAAGGATGGGGGGTTGCATCCAATTCTAGATCTGCGTCTGTTGAATCGCTCAGTCATGCGACTCAAGTTCAAAATGCTCAAGCTGAAACAGGTTGTCTCAAAAAAAAGTTCCTGAGGTTTGCTTTCGGGGGCAAAGCTTACCAATATCAGGTTCTTCCGTTTGGCCTTGCACTCTCACCCCGCACATTTACCAAGTGTGTGGATGCTGCTCTGGCTCCACTGCGACTCCAGGGCATCCACATACTGAATTACATCGACGATTGGTTGATACTAACTCAGTCAGAACAGATAGCGGTTCGGCATCGAGATGTCGTTCTTGCTCACATGAAACGGTTAAGACTAAATGCAAAGAAAAGTGTGCTTTATCCTTTACAGAGGACCACTTATCTAGGCGTGGTGTGGGATTTGACCACGATGCAGGCACGTCTGTCTCCTGCTCGGATCGAGTCGATCCTCACGGCAGTCAAGAGAGTGGGAGAAGGCCAGTCACTCACTATCATACATTTTCAGAGACTGTTAGGTCTGATGGCAGCTGCGTCCAAAGTAATGCCTTTTGGCCTGCTGTTCATGAGACCCTTATTACTAAAAAAGCACCCAGTTCCGGCGGTGCAAAAATGCCAGAAAGTGGGTAGCTCCACAATTAGTTCTGGTACTATGAAAAGGTTCCCACGGTGCGAAAGGCCATATTGGGAGGTCTCTCGAGATGCAAACAAGTCCACATGGGCTTGCCCGAACTTCTTCCAAACACAAAGCGATTCCATTGGACTGATTACACATGTGTTTCAGAGCATGGTCATTCCCAAAGCGTTTCGACGCAGCGTCTCATTCCCTCTGGGATCTAGGGTTACATACATAACCTAGTGCCGTTTTGTTTGGTTTTCATAAAAAACAAAACACAGAGAGCTTGACAAAGCCAACATCCATGAAAGAGCTGCAAAAGTAGTTAATCTGTGTACATGTTCTGGAAAAAATGGGTAAAAATAATATTAATAAAATCTCCAGATTGGTAATGAAATGCCATCATGGTTAATTACACAGAAGGGTTGAGTTTGATGTATATTTCAGTGTTAATTAGTATCACGTCTCTAAAGACACAAGTGATTAGATTACTAAAATGTCCCTGATGGAAACTGTTAAATTGCTAAAGAGCTGTTCAAGGGCTTTTCTTGGTATTTTCAGTCCCAGGAACACCAAACACACATACTATTCTTCTGAACGACAGAACAGTTTTCAGAGCTTCACAACCAGATGCTTGAAAATCCCCAATGGGGGGAGGACTCTCTTACATGAATGACAGCTAAGATTAAACTAATAAGGATTTGCCTTTTTCTAAAGAGCATTGAAAAACCTCTAGAGTACTGCATGATTGTATTGACAGAGATAAACCATCTTAACATTTAATTTAAATAAATTAAAATGCTGTCATCATTTACAAACCATACTGTTTTTCCAAAGCCATATGACTTTATTTTGTAACCCTGCAAAGCCTAGAGCTTTGTTCATTAAGCTAATTAAAAAAATAATAATCTTTCTAAATAATTGGGAGATATAGATTGACAATTGATATTTCTATGCATTTTATGTAAGTAGCCTGCTGTACTATTATACAGATCTCACTACATTACAGGCTCTCAGAATATCAGAAACTGCCCCAAATTGCATATTTTTGCTCAGTTTGGGCCTCTGAATTTCCCTCCTCGAGTATGAGCCATATTTTCACTATACGAGCCATAAAAGCCTGATGTATCAAATATGAAACTCAACATTTTTGTCTAAAAGTTCAAACAACTGTTCCATGAAAACAATCAATCAATCAATCAATCAATCAATCAATCAGACTTATTTCTCAGACTATTATTTCTTATGTGCTTTACAAGGTTAAGCTGCTGGATGTTACTGGGTGCTAATGTCTAGCTAACAGCAAATATTGAAACATAAGAAAGAAAACAAACAAGTCTCTTCAATAATTAATTAATTAATTAATTTGTTTGTTTGTTTGTTTCCATGATCCTGAACCGCACCAGGTTAAAATCAACGTCCATTTTCTTTGCATGGAAAACAGCGAGATGTCAAGGAAGGGAGTCTTAGAGGACGTCTCACCCATAGAGAGATAGCTGACCAGCGTCTCTCTATAGGGGCATCTTCTCATAATTTGCGCATCGCATCGATGTTGGCATAACTCGTATGCTGGAATCGATGGATGCGTGAAGAAAACGGCCTCTTCCATTCCTTCTCACTCTTTATATGAAAAAACAGGAAGAAAGGAAGGCTCACCTGAGCTGGAGGGTTTATGGCCAGAAAAATAACGTTCATCAAGATATTTCGCGACGTCACCTTTTCACCCGCTTCACGGCAAGTAAAGCCTCGCCGAGGCGCGATCCATAATTCCCAAGAGCTCATCATACGCAGGAGCAATGGCCCCTCAATCAGACAATGGTAATGAAATAACATCATCCTCCAGCGGCTCACTCTCGTGCACAGCCAACGATCGCGAAAGGGAAACCCCTCTTCAAACTAATCAGCCAGATCCACTTGAGATCCACACGAG
>NW_015505389.1:1212724-1218726 GCF_001515645.1 Sinocyclocheilus grahami | reverse complement strand
TCGCAGTGCACGCCGATTGCCCCCTCGGAGACATCGCGTGCGTGCTCTTTGCCCAAACAAACAACGCATAGATCGTGTGTGTCATCAGATGTTAAATAACGTCAACACGGATGCACACATCCTTAAATGATTTGCTAGTGCTCGCCATAATGAGATGAATAGAGATTGCTCTTACCACAGAAATGCACGCTTCAAACAAAACGGTCAATGAAGATGAAGAAGAGAATGATGTGTAGCTCCCGGCACCGATTTATACTCTAGTCGCACCGGTAGTGACGTCATGGCTGTCGCCGGCCAACGAGTTGGTGTTTTTTCAATGTATGCTTCAGACACGGGTCACGACGAGGCGTTCCCCATAGCGACCCCTAGAGGATGCAGTTCGAAGTTCCCATGAAAGGGAACTGTCTGAGTCTCAATAAGTTTGATTCATACATCGATAGATTCTGTTGATTATATGTTTAAATGAGTAGTTAAGCACTGATGCAGTCAAAGGTGCAGTATGTAATTTTCTGGCCTGTACTATGTTTAGGAAACATGCTAAAGTTCACATACTTGTTTCTCTGAAAAACAATGGTACAATCAGTTATTGTGCTTTGAAATGTGCATTCCGTGTCAGAATGTCTGTTTTTGTTTTGGTCTGTGTGACTCCGTCCACTGCCAATTTACCCAATAGGATTTTGACACCCTGGGTTGCCAGTTGTGGCAACAATTATGTTTATTAGCGAAAATAAACATTTTTTTTTTGAGAGTGGCATGTTACTTTAGCGACTAGTCAAATTATAATGATATCTTAGTTTTACTATTGATATAGTGAATGCATTTTCTAAAGATATGTTCAGTTGTGCAGTCTACCAATAACATTAGGGTGGCAGCAACAGGATCACCCATGAGTTCATTGATGTACAGAAACAAGCGACATGCAGTCGCTGGCGGTGTGAACGCAGCTGAAGGCAGAATCATAACCAAAGTGGAAGCTCAAAAATCACTAAAAAGAAATGCTGTCTATAGGGATGAATCCTGCATGACACACACGCCTGCAGAGAACAGTAGTTAGTTAGTTTCCAAACCAGGCCAAGCTGGTTAGGGTGGCCTGTTTATTGGGTTTAGAAGGGTTTCGGACACTCATCAGCCTCAGGCTAAATCAGGTTAAACCAACTAAGATCAGCAAACCACCATGGGCTGATTTAACTACCACAAGCCCATAATAAAAGCTGAATGCCAGTTATTATACTGAATGAGATTTTATTTTGCATTTACATTTTTTATTTAAAATTTAGTTTTAAATTATTTTATTTTCAAGCAACATAGCTCGACAATAAACCTGCAAGCATTAATTTTTTGGAGAAAATTGAATGTCATTACAAAGCTAGTGAAAAGCTAATACTTTCCTTCCACAAAAATGTTTGAAATGTGAAAAGAAAGTGATTTGGTGTGCTTTATAATCCAATCTCAAAGCACCTGGAAGGTTTTACTGTGAACTGAGTCAACAAGCTGAAACAAGCTGTTACCTGTCTACAGCAGTGGAGCTGTGGAAATCTGTGGAAGCTGTGGAATTCTACAGCTTTACTATATATTATTGCTGTGAATCAAGACTCCCTTAAAAAAAAAAAAAAAAACTAGCGAGGTAATGACCCCCGTTTCAGCTCTGACATAGGGTTTTTTACTCTGACATGCTTTTTACCATCAGTTTTTTTTTAAAGTGATTTTGGTGTTTTACAGTTCAAATCAGATTACATCCAAAGTGGCATATTCCGTCAGATATTCATGTGCAAATGAGTGCATATGTCAACAGCATGATGAGCAGTGCTTCAGGGGTTCGTGAACATACTAGTCACTGGGTTTCCAGCTCTTACACATCATCTGTATTTTTGCTAATCACTTATAACAGCACTGTGCAAGGCTGTGCTTACCCATTTTGCTTCATTACTGTAACTGTTAACAGATCTTGACTGAAAACCAAAGTGAGAGGGCTATGTTGTGTGCATGTGACAGAAGATAAAAGCATGCATTCCATGTGGAAACCTTTTTTTTTTTTTTTGCAGATGTGCCAGAGGGGAAAAAAAGCAAGTAATAGCAGTTGAGGAAGATTTATCGCTTCAGGGAGCAGGATATGTTGTTATTGGGATTGTTATGCTCATCATGATCTCATTTCTGACAGCACAACCTAGTAACCTTTTAATGCATGGTGTCCACTTGCAGTGGACAGATCTTTAAAATCTGTATTTACCATTCTGTGTGTTACATCTAAACCACCATGGGCAGTAAGTTTTGACCCTTACCCTTAATTCTCTGTAACTGCCCTTGACTGTCTATATGACTGTGTTCAGCGTGGAATACTAACACTACTAACTACTATTACTACAAAAAAGAAAAAAGAAAAAAACTATATTTGAAAGAAAATGCAAATATAGTAACCATAGCAACGTTGTGGCGTCTCGGAGGGAATGGAGGCTAGTTTTGCTAGTTTTAGAGGATTAGCTAGTTTTGTGTTACCTTGCTGTTAACAAAACAGACATTAGACTGCAAAGACATGCGAAAATCCGCAAAACGTTATTAAATCGCCGTCATCAGGAGAGAGGTCGTAATCTAGTTTTGTTCTTTAAACTGTTGTTATTGAACAGTCTACACGCTCTTGACCACATCTGAGGTAAACACTTGATGCCTGACAATACACATGGCGTGCTTCTCGTGACATTATCATTAACACTGCATAGAATTTCTGTAAATATGGTTGTCACTACCTGTATTTTTCGGGAGTTAATGTGGTTGTCACTCCAGTATTTTAGTGAATTATGTGTGTATGGAACGCGATTAAGGAGTAAGAGATGAACTGACAACCGAATTTAGCTGCAGTGTGCATGTGGTCATTGTCAAAAACCATGAACAAAACTACAAAAAGTAAAAGACAATACAACAACGTACTTGCAAAAAATAAAAAATTAATAAATAAAAACTTTACTAGTCTTACAAGTTAGTCATCTAATTATTTATTTATTTATTTATTTAATTAGTTACATGAAAATGTAGATTGGTCTAATCTGAGTATTAAAAGTGAGACTGATTACCTCTTGGCTAAATGCTAGATGGTCAGACTAGTTCTTAAGACACACTCTTAACATAGGCTAAGTTTATGCAATTGGCCCCAGTTTCGGTATTTTGTTGGGTCACCACTTGATGTCTGAAGTAAAATGTTATGTTGTGGTGCAAAACCAGTAGAGAACTGGAGCCCAAATTATTGGGCAGCAACAGGATCACCCATGAGTTCATTGATGTACAGAAACAAGCGACATGCAGTCGCTGGCGGTGTGAACGCAGCTGAAGGCAGAATCATAATCATATCATTGTGAATTAGCCACAGCCAAAGCCTGTGATTTCCTAAACCATCTACTTCATGGTAAAACTTCTCCTTGAGGAAGCCTTTGATTGGGTGTGGAAATCTTGCTAATATAAGCTGTCAGGATGTGACGCTTCTAGCACTTCATTTCACATGAGAACATGTTGTTAGAGGTATAACAACCAAGCTGCACTGCATCCAAATAAAGGGCTTTTATATGGCTTGTTTTTCAGCACAGGTGATAAGGTCAGGTGATTGCAAAGCAGAAACTTTAAAGTACCCCTGATACCTGAGGTGGATCAATCACAGAAATGTAAGTGCGTAGAGGTGGGAGAATTATGAGTGAAACCATTATGAGTGAAAGATTAAAGAACATCCCTATTCACCGTTTATGCTCCTGGCTTCGGATAAACACTCTCCGGAGACAGACCACAGATAGGGAACTATTACCTAATACACGGGAAATGGGGAGAATGGATGAGACATGGGGAGTTTAATGGAGATAACCCAGAGATTAAGGTCAGAAAATAAATAAGGTGAAGATTTAACGTCAGACGCCAGAATCAGAGAGGTTCCATTATAAACTGAAACTGGATCTTTTATATGACACCTTAAGAAAGCGATTTATTGGTTATGCACATTAACAGTATAGATGGCTTTGTAAAGTAGCACTAGATGGGGCTCACCCTTAGTAGAGATGCATCTGCTTCATTTAAAATCGTATAGCCAGCACACTGTGACTCATACCGTTGGCTAGTGTTTTGTCTATCAGGCTTGGCAGATGGCTTATGTTTGAGAAGCTTTTGCTATTCAAATACAAATGGGCAGATTTAAGGGGCCAGGGAAGTTTAACTTGGACTGTGACTGTGAAACGCTTGATGCATTCGGCCCCTGATTTATTGATTCGTGTGTAAAGAGACCCTTCATCACAAATGTGATTTCTGGTGTCTGCGTGAATTTGAATGCAACAAAGTGAAAATGCACAGACTTATTTCCAGAACTGTGTTCTGCTATTCATAAACACGTGTTTCCACTTCACTTAGTTCCACAGTTTCAGTTGGGTCTTCATTTACTCACCCACACATTGTTCCAAACTTGTTCCAGCAGCACTCGTGTAGCGTGAACAAAACAAACCTGAGCGCTCATGTTATCCTATATTATTTGATATTATTTGTTCTAAAAATCATCTGAATTTCAGTGATCAGATGACCTTCAAAAAAAAAAAAGTTCTGACCAAAGGTACAAAGCTCAGATTTAAAATGTGGTTTTGGACTTCAACATTCACTTTGGAGTGAAATGTAATTTATTTTCAGATGACAAATGATAACATTAGATGTGTAAATAAAGTATATAAAAGGATGTGTGATCTCATATTATTGTTTTTTTTTCAGCAGCTTAATTTTAACAATCGTTCAGGACAATGATTTCTTTGAACAAAGATGCATTATAAGTGATTTTCACAACAAATGAGTTGATGAGTTGAGCTGAAATGAGAGTTTGTTCGGCAAGATGTACTGAGGAAATAAATGAAGCACAGAATCATGGTTGTGGGAAGCTGTTTTCACAGTTACTCTTATGAGAATTTTTTTTTTTTATAATGTGCTATTTTGTCTCCTGATACCACATAACAACCCGACTCTCTCTCTGACCTTGTGTTAGCCTTGTACCACTGAAAGATTTTCATTGCTATTCCCGACACACAATTACTTCAACACTCCTGTACGTTTTTGTAAGTAAAGAGAGAGAGAGAGAGAGAGAGATAATTAAAAGTATGATCAATCCTACAAATGGCATATATACTACAACTATAATTCTGCCATATCTAATACATTCTATATATATAAATTTTTTATTTTATTTTTTTTATCTGTTAAGAATATATATGGTCATCTTTTAACCCACTGTGACTGTGTTGGGGAAAGTTACTTTTAAAAGTAATGCATTGCAATATTGCGTTACTGCATAAAAAAGTTATTAATTGTGTTGCTTATTTACTTTTTGTGGAAAGTAACGTTACTTTTGCATTACTTTTTCTCATCTGGGCTGGGTTTGCTTTTTTGTTTTTAATATAAAAAAGTGCTATTTTTGGCAAATCTAAAAGCCCTTTCACACCAAAAGTGAAATGTAAATTCATGTCTGTACAGTCGAGGGTGCAGGTCAGACAGAGCTTTCAGCTGTGCTGCCATTCTGGATTGCATGAAGAATAGGACGCAAGAGAAGAAAGTTCAACACTTCAGACACAAATGTTATGTTTATTTAAAATAATTGTTGCTTATTAGTATGATTGAATTGGATCATTGCAGTTTGACTTTGTAGGCAAAGACATTGGATAATAAAATGGTATTAAATACATAAAGGATGTTTGTGTTATTTAACATATTTAATTCTTGAAGGTTTGCATCATATTCTGAGTTTGATTTGTAAATGTTTTTATTTAGTTTGAGGAATACTGAACTGTTTTTGTGCAAGTGAGATGAGTAAATGCATGTTCACATTTAGTCTAGATTTAAAGAAGAAAAATACCTAAGATCCTAAAGGTTTTATTTCTTTCAGCAGAATATATATATATATATTTTTTTTAATCTTTTGTATATTTGTGTATATATATTTAAAGGACTTTGCCTCCTCATTTCAGAACACCACCGCACATCACTGATAATATACATAT
>NW_015505389.1:1200134-1212671 GCF_001515645.1 Sinocyclocheilus grahami | reverse complement strand
TATATATATATACAAACGATCTAAAAGTGTTATGCCTATTCTCTTAAAGGGTTAGTTCACCCAAAAATGAAAATTAGTCCATAAATTACTCACCCTCAATGCATCCTAGGTGTATATGACTTTCTTCTTTCAGACAAATCCAGTCTTGAGTTATATAAAAAATTGTCTTTGATCTTTCAAGCTGTTTAATGCCAGTCAGACATTTACGCTAGTAACCACGTGATTACTTATATATATATATAAAAAAGGTTTTTACTAGTAAGAATTGTATTTCTGATATGTGAAATTGGAATTTCAACTAGAAATATTCAATTATTGATATCAACAATTGAATTTGAATGGCAGCCTATGCTGACATAGTGAAACTACAATTACAGATATCAAGAATGATAGTTTTAACTAGTTGAAATTTTATTCCTGATATCAAGAATTCATATCCTGTGAAGGAATTAAAGTCAAAACGGCCTGCCATATTACTGATGTTTGATGTTGGTTTGCTTGTGTTTCGATGTATCAGTAAAGTCCTTGTTGGATTCTTCTTCGCCGTGCGCTTTGTATTGCACCAGCAATGTGTGTGTGTGTGTTTTGTTTATCTAAAGTATTTTTTTTCTTATTAGTATGGTTGAATTATTCTGAGTTTGCGTTTCACTGTTTTTCATTTTGAGGAATACTGAAACAGTTTTTTTCTGCAATTGAGATGAGTACATGTGCACATTTAATCTAGAACTGCAATAACATGTTCATACAGCGCACACAATACCTCTGTATTTACTCTTGATTTCTCTCAACATGGAGACAGGAGAGCTGTCAGTAAATACTTGCAAAAATAAAGTAATTAGCATTACTTATTTGAAAAAGTAACTCAGATATTTTCTTGTGCATTAAAAAAAAACTAATGTGTTACTTTACTAGTTACTGATTAATCTGATTACATAACTCACGTTATTTGTAATGCATTACTGCTGGTAGCCATTGACTTGCATAGAAATACTATGGGGAAAAAAAAATACTCATTAAAAAAATAAATGTTCAATGGCTACCAGCAACTGTTTAGCTACACTGTAAAAAAAAATTAGTAAAATTTATGGTAAAAAAACGGCAGCTGTGGTTGCCGGCATTTTACCATAAAAAATACGGTAGCAACATTTTAGGTTTTACGGTTTTAACTTAAATTTACAGTTAAATACCCTGATTTCATTAACTGAAATAATGTTAATATAAAAACCTATTGAAGTACTGAAATCTGTTGTGTAGCTTTGTAATACACTGATAACCACCAAATGCAGGAGGTGATGAGAAAGTCACATGATGAACCAAAGCCCATCACAAGCAGCTTTTAAATACTAACATATATAGAAGGTGCACAGTGTCATTCACACAAACAATAAACACCATCATGGTGACACACATGAAACTGAAATAATGCAATAAACATTCATTTAACAGCATTAGAAATATATAATATGCTGATAAGAAAAAACTAAGAAGAAACATAGTTATTTCAACAAAAAAAACATCAAATTTGAAATGGAATCTGGGAAAGCAGGGAATTCTGGGAATGTTAATTTACGGTTATTCACTGTAATATTATACAGTCTTTTACACTTCCAAAAACGGTATACTACCGTAACATTACATGTAATGTCCAATACAGTTTTTCACCGTATATAGTAGGGGAATTTAGCGTTAACCATTTAACAGGTTTTTACTGTAGCATTTTTACAGTCTTTTACCGTTAAATTCACAGTCATTTTTCACAGTGTACCAACACTCTTCAAAATATTTTCATTTGGGTTCAACAGAAGTCAGAAATTCACACAGGTCTGGAGCAGCACGAGAGTGAGTAAATTATGATAGAATGTTCATTTTTGAGTGAACTCTTCCTTTAAGTCTTGTGCTCCTCAAACTATCCTGTGGGGGGAAAAAAACATGAAAGAAACAAAGAAAGTAAGTAAGAAAGAAATAATAGATGTCTCTTTCTATGACAATGAACACATTGACTGATATAAAAGTTAACAGTGATTGATATATTGATATAAAGGGGACATTTCAATACGTCTTAAAAAGTCAATGGCATTTTCAAACTGAGGAAATCCCAGAATCACAAATGTCAATATCAGCTCTCTTTCCGTGGATTACCAAGGTAGAAAATGAATAATCCACCAATGTGTCTTCAACACTGCATAGATTCATACTGAGTGCAGAGAAAGGCAGCCCATTATTTCTGTGAATCAATATGTTCTTCCCACTCCTGACTACACATACTGAAATTGTTTATACTGACTACATAAAAACATTCTCATTTGCATTTTTGCATCTAGCATTTGAGATCATTGTCCTATATTGCCTATAGACCCAGTTTAACATCTATTTGTTGAAAATGCAGATTGTGGTGGATTGGGTTTTCTATGCCTCACTGGACACATGGACAAAATCAACCTCCTGATAATTAGTGAAGAAACTCAGTAGCATGACTCCATTTAAGATGTGCAGCTTTTTATGTCCAAACTGAAGAGAACAAAAAGTGCTCTTGAGTTTTACTATGATGAAAATTACAGGCCTCTCTCATCTTTTTAAGTGGGAGAACTTGCACAATTGGTGGCTGACTAAATACTTTTTTCCCCCACTGTATTCACAATAACAGAGAACAGAGAGAAATACATCTGGCCAAAGACTCAAATTCCTTGTTGTATGTAGGTGAATGTAGGACAGTTATGTATGTAGTTATTTATTTTGTTTATGCACTTCTCATATTTCTCATAACAGCTACATGTCAAACACTTCAGTATTATGTCACAGATGTTTCTCTCACTTGGTGAAAGTTCGACAAATTATGCTGAAGCCAACATCAACAGGTTGCCTGGCATGACTTCACCCTTGAAACCATGAATAATATGCAAATAAAAGAAAATACCTCTCGACTTCCAAAAGCAGCATTTTAAGACCTCATGGGCATCCTCTCTATGTATTTTGACCACTTCAGAGTAAAATAATAATAATAATAATAATAATAATTAAAATAATAATAAATCCAGAATGTCAATCTGATTATTTATAGTTGATTCAATACAGAAAATAATAATAATAAAAACAAGTATTCTCACTATTACCTAGTTGCATGCATATTACTACCATATTTGGCTGTTTATTACTTATAAAGCACACAATAATGGCTTATTCTGCATGAACATATTTTAGATCTCTTAATTCACCCCATATCTGAATTTAACAACTACCATACTAACTATTCATAAAAGCAAATTAGGAGTTTATTTCGGCAAAAGTCATAGTTAATAATTAATTAATAGTGAGAATTGGGCCTCAAAATAAAGTGTGATCATTGCTAATCAATTGTATTTAGCTTAGCAACATGTTAACACTGAATTTGCATGAAATCAGTTGAGTCAGTTGGACTAGTATTATGAATGAGAAATAACAATATTTATTCAGTATGATGGCTGGATACCTCATGCTGAAATTTTTATTTAGGATAAAATTGGCTACTAAATTAATAAATATAAATGCAAATGTAATTTAATCATGTGACAATAATGTTGCCGTTTCAAATGTTAATTGCATACTGTTTGTTTTGCATATTTGAAAGTAGCATGCAGTATGCAGTATATACTGTTTATAGTATGCAAAAAAAATAGAGGGAAAAACGCAGATGGTTTAAGTCTTTCAATAAAAATTGAGATAATAGAATAATAATATGAATGAAAAGCGCTCATAAGTCAACAATAAAATACTTAAACCAATATTACTGCGCAGATAAAGATAATGAATGAAAAGCGCTCATGAGTCAACAATAAAATACTTAAACCAATATTACTGCACATGCACAGATAAAATGCGAGGATGTAGCAAATAAACAAGAAAATAAACAAGAAAGTTATCATAAAACATTAAAAACAAGAGAAGGAACTCTTCTAAGAGCTATAGACTTCTCAAAATTCCAGAGTGCTCATTACGGTGAGTGTGATCCCATTCCTCTCGTGATTTCATTTCTGATTCCAGTTCTGTGTGTCATCTCTTTCTCCACACCATTGCCTTTTATTCCACCATTTCATGTTGACTAGCTTAATTGCTCTAGTAAGTACTTTAATGAATATGTTGTCACTGCACCTGAATACTGTCACAAGACAAAGGCTAAGTGAGCTCATTATTATGACATATGTATTACCACCTTTTAAACACACTGGGCTTGTCTGTATTGATCGTTCTTTTTGAGGCTGCTCTCAAATGGCCTGCAATATCAGCTATTTCAGGTGAGTTGCAATGCTTTTGTCAGTAAAATTGCTATTGCATATTTTTGCATATTCTGTCATTATTTTCTTACATTCATGTCAATTCAAAACTGCATGATTGCATTTCTTCCATGCAATCTATCAATCAATGAGCTTTCTTTCCGAAAATTTTAAGCATATTACTCTATGCCTAGGAGCTGTCAAGCAACAAAAAAAGACACAAAAACTAGTCCATATGACTCATGTATTATAATCTTCTGAAGACATATGATCATTTATGTCAGACACAAACGCTTAAGTTATTATATGTGCATACCTACATTCAAAATTGATTAGGAAACATGTGCGAGCCAATAATATGTTGATATTGGCATAAAAACTGTGCTTTAAAGTTTGTAAATTCAAATAAATAATTAACGCTGTCAGCCCCTCTGCTCGCCCTCAGCCCACCATCATTGCGGTCCAAGCCGCAGGGACTGCCATCCTCCAGCGTCGCCATGGTGGGAGTCTCCCTCACCACCACCAACCAACCTCCCAAGTCGGGACTCCGCCTCGGTCCGTAGACCCAGTGGCTCCACCTCGGCTCCTAGCTCCCTCGCCTCCACCGTCACCCATTGATCCATCAGCTCCACCGGGCCCCCTCGCCCCCCCCGTCGGCTCCTAGCTCCCTCGCCTCCACCGTCACCCATTGATCCATCAGCTCCACCGGGCTCCCTCGTCCCTCCGGCTCCGCCTTGGTCGGGCGTCAACCCGCCATCGCCTCTGGACTCCTCTCCTCTGGCTGCGCCTCATCGCTCTGTCCCACCGGCTCCGTTGGGCTCCTTCCTCCCGCCAGCTCCGCCTTGGTCCTCAGTCGCTCTGGCTCCGCCGCGGATATCTGGATCTCTGCCTCCTCCTTGGTCGCCAGAGCCCTCGGCTCCACCCTGGCCCCCCGGATCCTCCCTACTTCGTCGCCCCCCTGGTCTCTGTCTGCCGGCCTCCTCCCAGTTATCCATCCTCTGTCGGAGCCTCCACCTATCATGTCTGCCTGCCAGCCCTTTGCCTTCCCCTGTCTCCATCCACTCCTTTGTCCTCCTCCTAAGTCACCCTCCGTCCCTCCCTCTGTCTCCACGGCGCAAGGATGCGCCTTCCGGGAGGGGGGCGATCTGTCACACCCCTGTGGACTGTCGCTTGTGGTTTCTCCCTCTGTGTCCTTATTTGGTTGTTCCTGTTGTCATTATTAGTTAATCACCTCATTGTGCTCACCTGTCTGCCCCTTGTTATCTGCTCTATATCTGTTCCTATATCTGGTATTCGAGTTTGTGGGTTATTTTGAATGTTACCCTGAATGTTGATGTCTACCCTGTCTGGATTTCCCGTTGTCAATTTTATTAAATGTTATTGGTTTCATCATCTTCGTCGTCTTGCCTGCTCTCTTGAACACCCTGCCCGTGACATATATATATACCACCACAGGCTGAAAACCAGAGGAAGACAAATATCATATATATATGATATTTGTCTTCCTCTGGTTTTTTTGTTTAAAAAAATATATATATATATATACTTAAACCTATATATATATATATATACAGTATATATCTCCACAAATCAGGACATGGATACAAACAAACAATAAATAAATAAATATTGTGAGCTTGTGATAACATCACACATTATCCACAAATGAGGCTTGTATGGGAGGGTTGCAAGAAAAAAAACACTCCTCAAGAAAGGCCACGGGCACATTGCCAAAATGCACGTTGAAGATTCTGAGGCAGATGAGGCTAAAATTGTATTATTTGGCCTCAACACCAAACAATATGTCCGGCAGAAATCCAAAACAACTCACCATCACAGCATTCTTCCAGTAAAGCATGGAGGGGGTGATATCCTGTTATGGGGTGTTTCTCTGCAGCAGGGACTGAAGCACTTGTCAGGATAGAAGGAAACATGCATGGGGCTTGAAGACTGCAGTCCACAAATGTTCACCATCAAATTTAACTGAACTTGAGCAGCAAAGAAGAGTGGCAAAGAGCAAAGAGATTTTGTCACAAATGTTTCTGTCACTTGGTGGAAGTTCGACGAATTATGCTGAAGCCAACATCCAGAATGGCAATCAGATTATTTATAGCAGACTCAATGCAGAAAATAATAATAATAATAATAATAAATGTTACACTGGAGTATTAGTAATAGTGTTGCATCCACATTGGCTGTTTATTACTTATAAACACATATTAACGCCTCATTCTGCATGACCATATTTTAGATCTCTTAATTCACCCCATACCTGAACTTAACAACTACCATACTAACTATTCATAAGCAGCAAATTAGGAGTTTATTGAGGTAAATGTCATAGTTAAAGGGGTTATATGATGTTGCTAAAAATAACATTATTTTGTGTATTTGGTGTAATGAAATGTGTTAATGCGGTTTAAGGTTAAAAAACACATTATTTTCCACATTCTGTACATTATTGTTTCTCCTCTATGCCTCGCCTTTCTGAAACGTGTAGAATTTTACAAAGCCCATCGGTCTGAAAAGCGAGGTGTGGTCTGATTGGCCAGCTATCCAGTGCGTTGTGATTGGCCGAATACTTCAAGCGTGTGACGGAAATGTTACGCCCCTTACCATATTGTGATGCCGTGTCCCGGAGCGACGAGACAAAACCAATAACATCCATTATAAACGAGGCATTTGTTGCATCCAGTGGGGACATAATTACGGATTATAATGACTTATACTGTTTTTTCGTGCTGCGTAAACATAAAACAATGTTTGCATTTGTGATCGGAGAAATGACAAACAACAAGCGCTACTCTACACTCCTGAGTCGCAAAGAGGTCCACCTGAGCCTGGCCAAAAACTCTCCATATCTCCTTCACCACCTCGGGATGAAGCATCCATTCCCCGGGCCTCAGCCACTGCCTCGACAGGACATCTGCTCCCATATTGTGATGCCCAGGGATGTGCACTGCTCTCAGCAAGAGGAGTTTGCCCTGGGACCACACAAGGATCTGGTGTGCCAGCCTGAAAAGGGGGTGCAAACGCATACCTCCCTGGTGGTTAATATAAGAGACCAGCGCTGTGTTGTCGGTGCGCACCAACACATGGCGATCTCTTAAGTCTGGGAGAAAGTGTTTCAATGCTAGAAACACGGCCAGCATCTCCAGGCAGTTGATGTGCCACGTGAGATGGCGATCGGTCTACATACCGCGGGCTGAGTGGCCACTCATGACCGCTCCCCAACCGGTGAGGGAAGCGTCCATTGCTAGCGTTATGCGGCGACAAGGAGCTCCCAGCACCGGGCCCTGAGACAAGAGCCAAGGTTTCCTCCACATGTCTAAGGCATGAAGCCAGCGCCGTGTGACCTTGAGCATGCAAAGTGGGATTCCCCTCGGGGAGAACCCCTTGGTCTTGAGCCACTACTGTAAGGGGTCTCATGTACAGCAGGCCAAAAGGTATCAAGTTGGACGCAGCTGCTATCAGACCCAGAAGTTTCTGGAACTGCTTGACAGTATGTGCCCGGCCTTCTCTCACTTTCGCGACTGCAGTGAGGATCGACTCGATCCGAGCAGGAGACAGACGTGCCTGAATCCCACACCATGCCCAGAAAAGTGGTCCTCTGTAATGGAGAAAGCACAATTTTCTTGGAGTTAAGTCCAAACCCCAGCTCTTTCATGTGAGCGAAAACGGCATCTCAATGCCGATCCGTCATCTGCTCAGATTGAGCTAATATCAGCCAATCGTCAATGTGGTTGAGTATGCAGATGCCCTGGAGTCACAGAGGAGCCAGAGCAGCATCCACACACTTCGTGAAAGTGTGGGGTGAGAGTGCAAGGCCGAAGGGAAGAACCCGATATTGGTAGGCTTTTTGCCCCCGAAAGCCAACCTCAAGAACTTCCTGTGATGTGGAAGGATGGAGATGGGGCGAGCTCTAGGAATGGAGGCCTCAGCATAACGACTCTCTAAAGCGAGAGGAGGCCTCTACACCTCACACGAGCCTGCCTAGCGGAGCTCTGGCGAGCGGAGGCCTCAGAAACTCTCTGTAGTGAGAGGAGGCCTGAAGACACTCGCAGAAAAACGTCCGCTCATGGAGCGGAGGCCTCAGCATGCCAATTCTCTAAAGCGAGAGGAGGCCTCTCGCAGCGCAACCCTCCATCCTTCTTTGGAACAATGAAGTACCAGCTGTAGAACCCAGACTCCCTGTCGAGAGGAGGGACCACCTTGATGGCCTCCTTCCTCAAGAGAGTGTTTTCTTCTTGTTCCATTACCAGAGCCTGCTCAGGGCTCACCAGAGTGGGAATCACCCCGCTGAACTGAGGCGGAAGAGAACCACGTTGGATTCTGTAGCCTCTCTCTACAGTGTGCAGGACCCACCGAGACACATTTGGCAGTAGTTTCCATGCTGCCAAATGGTCTACTAAGGGAATCAGTTTCTCAAGACTGACCACTGGTATAATCAAAGCGGCTAGATTGGTGCCCTGAAGCAGCGAACCGGCAGGGGAAGGCCGAACTAGCCAGTTGATGTGCCACGTGAGATGGCGATCGGTCTACATACCGCGGGCTGAGTGGCCACTCATGACCGCTCCCCAACCGGTGAGGGAAGCGTCCATTGCTAGCGTTATGCGGCGACAAGGAGCTCCCAGCACCGGGCCCTGAGACAAGAGCCAAGGTTTCCTCCACATGTCTAAGGCATGAAGCCAGCGCCGTGTGACCTTGAGCATGCAAAGTGGGATTCCCCTCGGGGAGAACCCCTTGGTCTTGAGCCACTACTGTAAGGGGTCTCATGTACAGCAGGCCAAAAGGTATCAAGTTGGACGCAGCTGCTATCAGACCCAGAAGTTTCTGGAACTGCTTGACAGTATGTGCCCGGCCTTCTCTCACTTTCGCGACTGCAGTGAGGATCGACTCGATCCGAGCAGGAGACAGACGTGCCTGAATCCCACACCATGCCCAGAAAAGTGGTCCTCTGTAATGGAGAAAGCACAATTTTCTTGGAGTTAAGTCCAAACCCCAGCTCTTTCATGTGAGCGAAAACGGCATCTCAATGCCGATCCGTCATCTGCTCAGATTGAGCTAATATCAGCCAATCGTCAATGTGGTTGAGTATGCAGATGCCCTGGAGTCACAGAGGAGCCAGAGCAGCATCCACACACTTCGTGAAAGTGTGGGGTGAGAGTGCAAGGCCGAAGGGAAGAACCCGATATTGGTAGGCTTTTTGCCCCCGAAAGCCAACCTCAAGAACTTCCTGTGATGTGGAAGGATGGAGATGGGGCGAGCTCTAGGAATGGAGGCCTCAGCATAACGACTCTCTAAAGCGAGAGGAGGCCTCTACACCTCACACGAGCCTGCCTAGCGGAGCTCTGGCGAGCGGAGGCCTCAGAAACTCTCTGTAGTGAGAGGAGGCCTGAAGACACTCGCAGAAAAACGTCCGCTCATGGAGCGGAGGCCTCAGCATGCCAATTCTCTAAAGCGAGAGGAGGCCTCTCGCAGCGCAACCCTCCATCCTTCTTTGGAACAATGAAGTACCAGCTGTAGAACCCAGACTCCCTGTCGAGAGGAGGGACCACCTTGATGGCCTCCTTCCTCAAGAGAGTGTTTTCTTCTTGTTCCATTACCAGAGCCTGCTCAGGGCTCACCAGAGTGGGAATCACCCCGCTGAACTGAGGCGGAAGAGAACCACGTTGGATTCTGTAGCCTCTCTCTACAGTGTGCAGGACCCACCGAGACACATTTGGCAGTAGTTTCCATGCTGCCAAATGGTCTACTAAGGGAATCAGTTTCTCAAGACTGACCACTGGTATAATCAAAGCGGCTAGATTGGTGCCCTGAAGCAGCGAACCGGCAGGGGAAGGCCGAACTAGCTACTCTAGAGACCTCTGAAGAGGTAGCGAGCCTCTTAGTACCGCTTCGTTTACGGGCAGTGACTGAGAGAAGCGCTCACCAGAGACCGCTGTGCCCTGAAGCACCGTAGGTGGCAGGGTTGGCAGAATGATCTCCTGAGGGCACTGAGGAGAGACGGGCACTGAGAAATGAGATGTACAAAGCTCTTCCCCAGAGGGGCCTGCCCTCCGAAGTCCTGAGCCATGGCATCAGGACTCTCTTAGCTGAAGTCTCCTAGACTGACATAACCAGAGCCTGCTCGAGGCAGGACCCAATGAGACACACTTTGCAGGGGCTCCCACACTGCCAGGTGACCTACTAAGGGAAACAGTCTCTCGAGACTGGCCTCCAGTGCAGTTAGAGAGGCTAGGTCGGTGCCCTGAAGCAGCGAACTGGCAGGGGACGGCCGGACTAGCTACTCTAGAGATCACCAAAGAGGTAGCGAGCCTCTTAGTACTGCTACGTTTCCGGGAGGTGACTGAGAGAAGCTGCGCCCTGAAGCATCTTAGGTGGCAGGGTTGGCAGATCAATCTCCTGAGGGCACTGAGGAGAGATGGTCACCGTATAATGAGGTGTACACCGCTCTTCCCCAGAGGGGGCCAGCCCTTACAAGTCCTGGGACCTAGGCGTCAGAACGTTTTAGCCGAAGACTATCCAGCGAGAATGGCGGTCCGCAGACACGTCTTCCGCTAGAAGCCTTCGGCCTGGGAGCGCCACTCTGACTCTAAATTCTGGGGAGTACGATAAGTGACACTCCCTGAATGAGGAGCTGGAACACAGTAGGTTGGGACTGCTCCTCCCCAGCAGCTCCTGCTGACCACCTCAACCTCCTCGGAGGAAGAGAGGTAAACACGTGCTCTCACTTGAGAAATTGTCATCCCAAGAGCTCCTGTATATCTAACTTCTCATAGTGAGATGAAATACTTAATTTAATTCCTCATTATTAAATGCAGTCAAACAACCAGACAAGTAAACACGGTCTGGTGTGATATGATTCATATTAAAAACCGAGAATGATGTAATGCACGCGTTGCCTTGGCAGCGCGCGAGCCGCTCAGTTATAAAACAATATCAATCTCCTCGGAGAAAGATAGCTGCAGCAGCAAGTTCTCACTCAGAGGGGGAAGAAACCGCAGCGCGGGCTTCCGAACCCCGAGATAGAGCGTTAGATCTAGGGAATGCAAGTGGAGATAGGCAGAGCCAGTCTCCAACCCGTCTGCTAGATCATGTGCGATTCCCGCAATCTCAATCGCCGCCGTGCCTCAGCAGCAGCGGGACCTGAAGAGCATGATCACAGGCACGGACACACTCCTCGGAGCGTGCCCAGCGAGAGCGGAGCGTTTTGTAGTGGGAAAAGCACAATCAGCCCCTCCAGAGTTGACTGCACGAGTTCCGCTCCCCAGTAATGCTGCTCATTATAATATTAGACATAATATGCTTGTGCAACTGGTTCTTGTGCAACTGGCGAGCTCATCGACGCACTCCACATCAACCTCCTCAGAGGAAGTCAGGCGGAGCATCGAGCCCTCTCCCCGGGGCGAAGAACCGCAGTGCAGGCTTCTGATCTAAGAGAGCAGACACTGAATCATAAGCAAACCCCACGAGCGCCTCGGCGAAAGTGGGGCCGGCACCATCAGGAACACTGGTGAAGGCTCCCTCCACAAAGAGAGCCTTCCGAGAGCGAAGCATACGCAAGTCCCTTGACAGCTGAATCTGCGTGCTTCGCTCCCAAAAAGACAACACACAAAATGTGTGTCCCCACCCGAAATATAGTTTGCGGGCAGGAAGGAACACACAGCCTGAACGCTGCCTGCTCTAGCCCAAATGCTTCTTCTTGGCTAAAGCTTTGACATAATGAAGCTTGGAAGTGGACAAACAACACTAAATAAGACTCACAACAAATAGCGACTGACACACACACACAGAGCGCTTGTTGAATGAAAGAAAGTTGATGCTGGTTCCACCACATCAACTTTTAAGCACCCTGGTCACTACGTCACCCCACCCATGACGTCTCGCCCATCCATTGTTATGTGCGTGGGTAAAATGTACCCGCTAGCGCTTTTAGGTATACAGCGACCTCTGGCGGTTCTAGTGTTAAGAGGAATTCCTTCCCCCTTCCGATTCCATCCACTTTACCCATTAATTATTATGAATTGTCAAGTAGCCAGCACTAGTCAGGATGAAAGATTAGTGGATCCAGGTACATAATATGTAATGTGTGTTGACAAAAAAATGTAATGAATATATAGAGTTGCATCTCAATAAATTAGAATGTCATGAAAAAAAGTTAATTTATTTCAGTAATTCAACTCAAATTGTGAAACTCGTATATTAAATAAATTCAATGCACATAGACTGAAGTAGTTTAAGTCTTTGGTTCTTTTAATTGCGATGATTTTGGCTCACATTTAACAAA
>NW_015505389.1:1157225-1200083 GCF_001515645.1 Sinocyclocheilus grahami | reverse complement strand
ATATATATATATATATATATATATATATATATATATGTATATACAAATTGTTGCAAAGCACCTTTACAGAAAATTAAGTTTCTACAATATATTAAGTAGTAGCTTATCAGTGCTGACTGTCAGTTAATGTACATATGGCAGAAATGTACGGAAAATTCAATTAAAGATGTAATCATACAGACGATGAACGCTATTAACAGCAATTATTATATGATGCAATCAAACTTATAGCAAAATTTGGTAGTTCTGTATGTTGTTTCAGGGTTGGCATCATGAGGTCCTCTGAGGGTTTGGAGTCATCTCTTCTCAGGTGTTCTGGATCCAGACTGAAATCCTAGTTGGCAAAAACAGAGACATAATTAGCGTAGCTGCTGTTCCAACCAAACAAAATTGATTTGTTTAACCCAAGCTACAGAATAATAATCTGCATTTGATCAGATATAACTGCAGTACAAGATTATGATATGCATTATTTGAATGCTTGGCCAAAAAGATGTGTCTTTATTCTAGATTTAAACATGGAGAGTGTCTGAACCCCAAACGTTATCAGGAAGGATATTCCAGAGTTTGGGAGCCAAATGCGAAAAAGCACTACCTCCTTTAGTGGACTTTGCTATCCTAGGTACTACCAAAAGTCCAGAGTAGTTCTGGGGTAGAAGACTAGTTAGGTACGCAGGAGCTAACCCATTAAGGGCCTTATAGGTAAGTAATACTATTTTGTAACTGATACGGAAGTTAATAGGTAGCCAGTGCAGAGACTGTAAAACTGGGGTAATATGATCATATTTTCTTGACCTGGTAAGGACTCTAGCCACTGTATTTTGGACTACCTGTAGCTTGTTTATTGAAGATACAAGACAACCACCTAGCAGTGCATTACAATAGTCAAGTCTAGAGGTCATGAATGCATGAAATAGCTTTTCTGCATCAGAAACATGTTTCGTAGCTTGGCAATGTTTCTAAGATGGAAGAATGCTGTTTTTGTAACATGGGAAATATGATTTTCAAAAGTCAAGTTGCAATCTAATTTAACACCCAGATTTTTGATTGTAGAGGAAGTAACAGTACATCTGTGTAGTTGAAAATTGTAATCCAAGAGATTATGTGTACTGTTTTTTTGTATAGTAATATCTCTGTTTTATCCGAATTTAATAGGAGAAAATGATTGGTCATCCAATCATTTACATTGAGAAGCAAGTAATTTGTCATTTTAACAAGTGCAGTTTCTGTGCTATGATGGGGCCTGAAACCTGACATTCTTGATAGAGATTTTTTTTGCAGGAAGGAGCACAATTGAGCAGACACAACTTCTTCTAAAATTTTAGACATAAAAGGAAGATTTGAGATGGGTCTGTAATTTGCCAGTTCGCTAGGATCTAGTTGTGGTTTCTTATTAAGAGACTTAATAACCACCAGCTTGAATGGTTTTGGGACGTGACCTAAAGACAACGACGAGTTAATAATATTGAAAAGAGGTTCTTCTGCTACAGGTAACAACTCTTTCAGTAATTTAGTGGGTACAGGATCTAACAGGCATGTTGATGGTTAAGATGCAGCGATAAGTGTATTTAGCTCTTCCTGTCGTATATTCGTAAAGCACTGCAATTTATCTTTGGGTGCGATGAATGAAGCTGAACTATTAGACGCTGTAGAATCTACATTTGTTATTTTATTTCTGATGTTATCTATTTTATCACTGAAGAAATTCATAAAGTTATTACTATTAAACTTTGAGGGAATATTTAGATCGGGTGGCATCTGCATATCAGTTAATCTAGCAACTGTGCTAAATAAAAACTTTGGATTGTTTTGGTTATTTTCTATAAGTTTGTGAATATGCTCGGCCCTGGCAGCTTTTAGAGCCGGTCTATAGTTGGACATACTGTTTTTCCATGCAATTCTAAAAACTTCTAAAAAGTTAGTTTTTCAACATTTGCGCTCAAGACTACGAGTTTCTTTCTTGAGAGAATGGGTATTACTGTTGTACCATAGCGCAGTACTTTTTCTCTAACCTTTTTCAATTTGATGGGGGTAACAGCTTCTAATGTATTAGAGAAGATAGTGCCCATATTGGTAGTCATTTCATCTAGTTCATGTGTTTATGGGTACACAGAGCAGTTGAGATAAATCAGGCAGGTTATTTGTGAATCTGTCTTTGGTGGCTGGAACAATAGTTCTACCGAGACGATAACGTGGAGCCATATAGTTAATATCAGTAATGCGCAGCATGCATGATACAAGGAAATGGTCAGTAACATCATCACTTTGAGGTACGATATCTATATCAGTAAGATCGATTCCATGCGATATAATTAAATCTAGCATATGATTAAAACAATGAGTGGGCCCGGTGACGTTTACTTGATGCCAAAAGAGTTTATTAGGTCAGTAAACGCAAGTCCTAATGCATCATTTGTATTATCAACGTAAATGTTAAAATATCTGAAAATTAGTGCTTTATCAACAGTAACCAACAGGTCTGAGAGGAAATCTGCAATGTGGACATATCTGCATTCAAACACTTCAGTGGGCTTAAACATTTCACTCTTTATATTTACTTCTCAAATAACTGACAGTTGTGACCTAAATATGATTTTAGGTTACAATAATTATTCCTAAAATTCGGCATTAGTAACTTTCTTTTCATGGCATCGGTCACACGTGCACTCAGGGGATCAGACTTGTGAATACAGTTCACTGGCCCAATGTGTTTTCTTTTTTGAATGTGCACACCGTTTTTGTATTTTCTTACAGCTCTGAACACAACCATCATACAACTACCCTGTTTCAGCTGAATCAGTGTTGATGAGAACTCATCATTCTACAATTAGAATGAATGTGTGAAATCTCACATTGAGTCTATTGGCATATTTCCGGGCTTCAAAAGCATCCTGAGAATCTGAGGTTGATAATTTGGCTCAATATTCTCATCGTGTGAAGAACAACAGCATCATGGGCACTTTCAAAGCATTTTCAAAACTAAGAGCACAGTCCTAGCAAAGCACTTGCCTCTGTTAAAATGTAATATTAACAAAACTATAAGAGTATAATTTTACCATTTGTTTTTGTATTATTGCTGGTGCATTTTTAAGTCCCAAACGCACAATACAGAAGTGGTAAAGCTTCCTTTTGGTGTGTGTAGTTTGTCATGATCTTCATTAGTTACCTTAACCTGGCTTTACAGATGTGGAAACCAATTAATGTGCTTATCACAAAAGTAAGTGCAAATGAAAAGTGAAGTAATAAAAGGTGTAGAGTGTAAACATTACTGTGTTCAAGGTTGGAAATGTGAATGCCATATAGTAGTGAAAGCTTTATCTTTGACAAAACTTTAAAATTGAATAGTTGGTGTGTGGCCTAAACAACTAGTTGACTATTTGCATTAAAACACAGACTACTTTTAACTAAACTTAAACTTAAATTAAACTTGTGTTGCAGTGCTTAAAGAAATATCAATTGGCTGGTGAAAAGATGTAGAATATATATATATATATATATATATAAAGTATATAAGGGGTGTGCATATAATGCACACATTCATCTGGCAGAAAATATTAATACAGTCTGTCAGATTAAATGAAGTTCAACAACACAATTAAAATTCTGCATATAGAAGGGCAAAAAAAAATCAATCATATAATCCAATAAGTATTTTCATTACTTCTTTTGGAACAATGGTAACAATTTGTATCAGTCCAAACGCAACAGAATGAAGTCTTATCAAGGACACACTTTTCATTCTGCTTGCTTTTAATGAAGAAGCTTGAATAGAAGAATTGAATGGAGGCATTTTAATATCTGGCATGTTAGCAGAAGACACAACTGATCAGATACAGCACTCTTGCGTAAGAGTATTCACTCAGGAGAGCTCTCTGAACGACCTCATGAACACACCAAACCATACACCTACTGCAAACAATTCACTTTAGCAGGAGGATGAAACAATTTGATGGAAAAAAAGTCCTCCCCTCAGATCTTCATTATCAGTATCTGGAAATATCTCAGGTTAAACAAATACAAGTCAAAGCATTGCTGTGTGGGTGATTGGTTATTGATTAAATGTCGGTGCATTATATAGGTGAAGTTCTACTCTGGCCTCAACAAACAGGAAAAGGAGAAAATTGCTCCTCATGTCATCTTTTCTCTGAAAGCATTAAAAAGCCAAAGGCTTGTTCCAAAAAACCCCCTTCTATCAATTGCATATCAGCAGGGGCTTTTATAAGTACTAGTTTCAGAATAGGAACATTTTCAAAATTCTACAAAGCTCCAGTCTGATCACGCACACAGCTGTTCATTCATTAGGGTTTCATTTGGGTCAAAGTCTCATTTCACACCATTATTCCTAATCAGATATTTTTTTATTGTGTTGTGTAATGAGAATATGTGGGTTAATCACCAAAACTATAGGCAAACAGTAGCACATGGTGATAGCAACATCAAGGTCATGGGTTTGATTTCCAACACGTGATCCTGAATGTACTGACTCATTATTTGATAGATAACACAACTTATTGTTTCTCTTTAGCACAATTTAAAGATAAAGAGTCTTCCTTGTATGAAATAAGACTAAGCTCATAAAGGCCACATCATACTGGTACTAGTCTATGATATTCACTATGTGACAAACATAGGCTTTCAGTTACACTTCAAATAACACTTACTGCAATACGGGCAGGATCAGTTATATGCCCAGCATTTCTGCTTTTCATGACAGATTGCCCCCACTGGCTATCCAGTGTAACCACTTTGTCTTTTATTTTTTGTTTAGTAGACAGACTTCCAAAGCAGACATAACAACTTTTCCTGCTTGCCTGATTGGGAGTCTGGAAAGATGGGCAGGGCCTGAATTTGGGCCTTGTCATAACTTCACAAGAAATATACACAAAAAAAAAAAAAAAACGGACAGACAGACAATGTGTTAAAATAAAGAGAGTTTTTGTAGGACCTATTGAGAGAAACAGAAAGATGGACAGACACGACAGCTACAGATGTAAACAGAGAGAGATAGAGAAAAAAAGAGCGCGCGAGCTACAGAGAGACAAGTACAGGTTAACAAGATGGACGTGGCTCTTAAAAGTGCCTTTGTTTTGTGTGTGTGTTTGTGTGTGTGTGTGTGTGTGGAGGGGGGGTAAAAATAAAGGAGAATGTTGAAAGCTGGCAAATTTGAAGGACCTGATAAGAGAAAAAACAAATATTCAAAATTGAACTCCTTACATCAGTGGTCTCAAACTCAATTCATGGAGGGCCACAGCTCTGCAGAGTTTAGCTCCAACCAGCTCCAAACCACACCTGCTTGGAAGTTTCTAGTAATCCTGAAGAGCTTGACTAGCTGGATCAGGTGTGCTTGATTAGGGTTGGAGCTAAACTGTGCAGAGCTGTGGCCCTCCAGGAATTGAGTTTGAGACCAATGCCTTACGTTTACTAGTATTTTCTTCATCAGTGTTGGCAGATTGGGCAGTTTTTGATTGGTTTTGAGTTGTACTACGTGGGATCAAATGGCCTTGGACAGGTGGAATTTGAAATTTCTGTTGTACCCTTTTATTACTTTAAGGCAAATGGCAGACATGGGAAATAGTTTACAACGTAGCCTTCTTTAGAGAAGAACACTTAATTTGCTTTATTATGACATTGAAAAATTGTGGTGAGCCACAATATTGTTGTCGCTATGAATTAATGTGTATGGTGTATTATTGGTAAGATTTATGTGTTGACTATATAATTTTGTGTGGATTTTGAACAATTGCTGGAAAACACACCAATCTGGCAACACTGTTCTTCATTTGAACATTTATAAATGGCTAGTGTTGTGAGCTACTGTAATATGGTAACTAAAACACATCATAACTAAAAATCATGCAATCTCCTATGATATTACCTTGCATGATTATATGTGAAAGAAACTAACTAACGTGAATTTAATTAGCTAACTTAGCTAGCCTACTACACATTTGGTGCAGCAAGTTATATTTTTATAATGTCTGCTTATGGCAAGCCGTTTTGACTTTTATTCATTCTCAGGATATGAATTCTTGATATCAACAATTCAATTTTTACTAGTTAAAATGTTAATTCTTGATATCAAGAATTAGATTTCCACTAGTAACAATGCTAATTCTTGATATCAGCAACTACATTTCCACTAGTACAAACTATAATTCTTGATATCTGTAATTGTATTTTCACTAGTTAAATGTCACCATAGGCTGCCATTCAAAATCAATTGTTGATATCAAGAATTCATATCCTGAGAATGAATAAAAGTCAAAACGGCTTGCCATAGTCTGCTGTCATTTACTGCATCACCAAACTGCTACCTTGCACATCTAAAGGTTCTAAACACAACTTCTTGACCTGATTCAACAGTCTTTGTTGTGTAAATTTAAGGATTGTTCCCATCTGTATTAATTAACTGTTTTACTTACCAAGTGGAAAATCGCAGTGGACCTTGGGATCGCGCCTTACAATGACGTCAGCACCACTGATTAATTGATTTATTAATAAATAAATAAAAATAAAAACTTTTAATCAATCAATCAATAAATAGATAAATAAATAAATATTAGGTTTGCGTTTTAATCATTGATTAACAGGTTTGCGCGGATTAATCATTGTTTAACACACATTAATCACAGCACATTAAATACATTTATCAACATCAACAAGTCTCTGATAAAAATACCAGCATTACCTAGGAAACACTAAAAAGTGCATACTGCTGTTGCTCGCGCCATGGAGCTTTGTTAAAGTCACCGCTGAACCCTGTTTCACAGATGGCACTTTGATATCAGACAGCCAGTGATTTAAAAAAATAAAAAATCAGTTGGAGAACTAGGTAAATATGACCTGTGGGGGTGCCAATTGACTTGCCCTGCCATAAACAATTTATTGTAGCCTATTATTTTTTTATTACTATGTATCGTAGTTGCTGCGGTATGCTTCCCTAACACGTCAAATTTCAACGCAGCGGGCTCCGGTCAGAAGTCTGTGCGATTCCCTGCACGTTGAAAAATGATGTCAAAGGGGTACCCAGTACGTTAGAAAATGACGCCAAGGGATCTTGACCAAGCGTCCATACGTGACGAGTTGGGAGTGAGAACGTGTTGGTTTTACAGGAAGCAATGGCTGGATAATTTAATGTTCATAATCACCCTGGTGTGCTAAAAATTGTAAATATGAATGGGAATAAACTTCAGAGATATTTTACTCATAAGAATTTCTAAGGGTACCAATAATTGTGGTCATTGTGTATTAGAGAAAATTATTTATTTCACAATGGGATCCACCCCCCTAAGCTTTCAATTAAAGCTTACATATTTTATTTTATTTTTTTAATGAACGATCAAATAGTAGAATGCAGAATGATTTTCACAGCCTTTTTTGATCATATTTACCAAGGGTACCAACAATTCTGTCCACGACTGTACATTGTTGTGCACATTACAATGAATGTCCTCATTGTTCTTCCACTATTGTTAAAATGCATATGGATTTCAGGCTTGGTATTTATCTGCTTTTATGTCACTGTATCCCTCATCCATGATGTCACACAATTTTCCCCTATATGCTAGGTTTCTCCAATTATGTTAGGTTCACACTGTTGTGTTTTCACCATTTAGAATTCAGCCTGAATGTGATTCACAACACAATGCAATACCATCACCTTCTCAAATATTTTACAGTAAATCATCAGCTCCAGAGTATGGCTTAATTAAATTGTAGCATGATCCAGTAACAGTACACACAGCAACACACTTTGTAGCACAGAACCAGATGCCACTTTAGAAGACAGAAGATTGACAGGCTGATGAGGTATTCTGTAAATTCTGATAGCAGAACATAGTTGTCTTCCGTTTCATGGGCTTTTAGTTTGTTTCACCTGGTTTCCCTGTGTTTTGTTCCCACTTCTCATGTGCTGCCAAAAATACTAATTACGTTGCACACCTGTTTTTTGTTTTACCCCCTGTAAAACACAATCTGTATATCTTGCCCTCCGTTTGTTCAGTTATTTGTTTTGTGGTGTTTATGCTGCCATGTGTCAAATCTTTATCTGCTAATAATTCATAATAGTGCTACAAATAGATCATTTTTCTTCACCTGCCTGACGCGCCATTGACAGAACACAAGACCTCGCTATGGATTTAACAGCAAAGTTCTCTACACTCACCAACAAGGTCTGTCTGCTTCAAAATGGACAGATCAGGGCCGGCGTCAATATAAAAATGCATTAAAATGCATGCAGAGTGAAGCCCTGTCACTATCAGTGTTTTTTTTTTTTCACAGACGTAAGCATTTTTTGGATCATATAAAATAAACATGGATATTAGACTATGGCTTGTCATATTCATATTCTTGTCATATAAAGGCCTTCTTCAGATCCAGAACATACTAGCCTACTCCATCTGACATCACTCAACCACCGGTTATCTCAAACTCGGAGATTAACCACTTTGGGTCTAATGGAGCCAAAATGGGATTTTTTAAATCCTCAGACCGCGGATGATCTCAGGATCAGCCTAATCAAGTGATATTACAACACTACTCTCCATGCATTTTCAGTGGTAGAAAACATACTTTTGTTTCTAGTTGGTATACTAATCAAGACTGACTTGAATACAGCATACAGATGATACTGTTATGTTTTTGCTGTCATACATTTAGTGTTTGCATGCACCGCCTTCAGCTTTTTTAAAGATAAGATTAAAGTGTTTTTTTTTTTTAATATGCGTATTTTTTAATTTATACAAGCTTAAATGCCACTCTTTGTTGTTAGAAAGGTATTAAAGCAAAGGACTGGCAACCTGTTGTTTTTGTTGTGAAATGTGGTAATATTGATTAGTTGTACGGAAAATAATTTCACAAGGAAAATTTTATATGAATTGCTTTGTGATAGACAATTACTTCTGATTAAAGGTATGTCTGGATGGAACATCTTATGTTGAACATGTTTAACACAAACAATAAAGTTATGTTGAGAGATTAGCATTAAGAGTTAAAAAAAAACACTATTTACCTTATTGTAAGTAGAAAAATGGCACCTCAAAAAAAGTAACACACAGCACATAAGTATTGCTTCTGAATCATTCTCTTTCCTACTACTTGTTCCCCTTCTGTTTACAGTTTTTATAACAAATTCTTACCATGTGTTTCCAGATCCCTACTATCACTACCACTCGAAAACCATGCATCACACACTGTAGGCAGCGCGATCCTAACAACCTGCGCACTTTGTCTATGTCTACTAATACAATATTTTCTTTTTCTATTGGTCTCTGGAATTGCCAGTCTGCTGTAAACAAAGCAGATTTTATTACTTCTATTACAAGTCATTCAAGACTAAACCTCATGGCCCTGACAGAGACGTGGATCAAACCAGAGGACAATGCTACACCTGCAGCACTCTCAAATAATTTATCTTTTTCCCACTCCCCCCGTCTGACTGGAAGAGGTGGAGGTACTGGTCTGCTTATCTCTAATGATTGGAAATGTAATCCTTTACCATCTCTGAGTATCAACAGCTCCTTTGAATCACAATCAGCCACTATTACCCACCCTCTTAAAATCCATTTTATAGTTGTTTATCGACCCCCAGGACCACTAGGTAACTTTGTGGAAGAATTAGATGTGCTGCTCTCAAACTTTCCCGAGGATGGTACTCCCCTAGTTACGCTTGGAGACTTCAACATCCACCTAGATAAACCTCAGGCTGCAGACTTCCACACTCTGCTTGCTTCTTTTGATCTCAAGCGAGTATTAACTACGGCTACTCACAAATCAGGCAACCAACTGGACCTTATTTACACACAACACTGCTCCACTGATCATGTGCTCGTTACTCCACTGCACACCTCAGATCACTTCCTCCTCACGCTTAACCTCAACATGGTTCCTGACACAACTTTTCGACGTAACCTACGCTTGTAACCTACGCTCTCTCTCACCCTCCCGGCTATAGAGTATGGCGCAAATCACAAAATCCTACTGACCTTAATGTATATCTATCACTCCTCTCTTCATTCTCTGCTAATGCCTCCACTGCTAAAAGGACATACTATCACAACAAAATTAACAATTCGCCTAACTCTCGCATGCACTTTAAAACATTTTCCTCTCTCCTTTGTTCTCCTCCTCCCCCTTCTTCATCAACTCTAACAGCTGACGACTTTGCCACATTCTTCATTAATAAAATTACAAACCTCAGTGCACAATTTGCCACACCACTAACTGTCAAACACATCTTACCAGCAAACATACACTTGTTTTCATCCTTCTCTCCACTCTCTGAGGCAGAAGTCTCTAAACTCATCTTTTCCAATCATCCTACTACTTCTCCGCTTGATCCTATTCCATCTCATCTCCTTCAAGCCATTTCTCCTGCCGTTGTACCTGCACTCACTCACATCTTTAACACATCCCTTCACACTGGTGTTTTTCCCTCAACATTTAAACAGGCATTTAAACGTATAACTCCACTTCTTAAGAAACCCACTCTTAACCCAATTCTTTCAGAGAATTACAGACCAGTTTCCCTTCTACCTTTCATTGCAAAAAGACTTGAACGAGTTGTGTTCAACCAAGTCTCAGCCTTTCTCACTCAGAACAAGCTCCTGGACAGCAACCAATCTGGCTTCAGAAGTGGACATTCGACCGAGACTGCCTTGCGTTCAGTTGTTGAAGCCCTAAGACTGGCAAGAGCGGCTTCCAAATCTTCTATACTTATTTTGCTGGATCTGTCTGCTGCTTTTGATACAGTGTACCACCAGATTCTCTTGTCAACCCTATTGGAAAATGGCATCTCAGGAACCGCACGCCAGTGGTTTGAGTCTTACCTCTCAGATAGGTCCTTCAAGGTATCTTGGAGAGGTGAGGTGTCCAAGTCACAACATCTAGCTGAGTCCTTAACCATCTTCAAGAAACGACTAAAAACACATCTGTTCCACCTTTATTTGATCCTCTAACTCTAACACTTTCTATTCTATTTCAATTCTACTTTATCTATATTTATCTTCTTGTTTTTATTATTTTTTATTTAAAAAAAACAAAAAAAAAAACAAACACTAGCTTTCTATTTTTCTATTCTATCTACTTGATTTTCTTTGTGTGTGTGTATAGTATGTATATATACAGAATATACAGTATATTGTTGCTCTTTTGTTAGTTTTGACTGCTTTTATTGTCCTCATTTGTAAGTCACTTTGGATAAAAGCATCTGCTAAATGACTAAATGTAAATGTAAATGTAAGTTTCAGCGCTAGAAGTCGTTTATTCAAAACAGAAACAAAGACAAGCTTGATGACACTGTGAAGGAGCGTGAAATCATTTTATTTGTTTATTTATTTAGTTATTTGTTAGACGATTTTATCCAAAGCGACTTACAAATGAGGACAACAGAAGCAATCAATTGCAGTATTAAAACAACTAAACACAGATCCAAAACTAATCCAACTACTGATCCAACAATGTCTGTAGAGGTCCTCTCTAGGTACTGATCCACCATCTGGGCTGGATACGTACTGGATCCGGGTGACTGCAGTGACCATCTGATCTGGATATAGACTGGATCTGGTAGCTACGGTGACCTCGGAATAAAGCAGAAACAGACTAATATTAGCGTAGATGCCATTCTTCTAAAGATGTACATCGGGTGTTATAGGAAGTGTTCCCGGTTCCGGTTGTCCTAATTAATGCAGCCTAAAAATTATTTAATGGATTTGAATATTAGAAATGTGTTAGTGTGTTATGTGTAAGCCATGTTAAAGAGATGGGTCTTTAATCTATATTTAAACTGACAGCGTGTGTCTGCCTCCCGAACAGTGTTAGGTAGATTATTCCAGAGTTTGGGCGCTAAAAAGGAAAGGCTACAAATAACTACAAGTAACTCATACAAAATTACTAAGCTACTCATACAGATATTTTTCATACTGTAAGACCCGCAATGATAACTCTCACAAAACAGATGCCATGCAACAAAACAATGAACTGTCTAATCTGAAGAGAAGATCTCAAAGAAAACATTTGCTCAATTGTCCCTTCACCCATCCTTTAGCCCCCCTCCCTCCCTCCCCCCTGACCATATGGCCCTGGTCACTGAAAGTTGACTTAAAAGTGTCAAGAACTCAAGTTTCTATTATTCTGTGGTTAATAATATCTTAAGAATCTATTAACCCTTTCATGTTTAGTATCACTGTAAAGGTCTCCATACGATTGGTAAAATGGTCTCAATTTCACAGCAGTCACTTATATTATATACTTTTGAAGAATTCGGTTGTGCTGCTGAGGGGGTGTGTCCTCCTCAGGGTCAGGTGAGACTGTTTTCTTATTTCTGGCCAGGTGTGACCCTGGGTCACAGATCCTAACAAACCAAAAGGTATTTTATGTTTTTACAACCGATTTGAATATTTGTTTGTTCTGGTCTGGATATAAGTGAAGTGGCAAAACATTACTTTGGGATTCTGTAACCAGAAAACCCCCACTGTGTGTGTGAGTCTCTCACATGCGGTTGTCTCTCTCTCTGCTGCCAGGTATGCATTTATTTTTATTTTTAAAATGTGTAATTGTGCTAAACACATTGTGCTCATAGAACACACATTATAGTTGTTTGTGCTACTACATGTGCACATAGACTAGTCAAGTTTATTCTTTAAAACACATGATTGCTTTCCTGTAAGCGTTGTTTGAAATACTTAGGTAAAATACTGTAGATGCTGTGCATTCTAGACCATGTGTCTTGTGTTAAATTAGAATAACTGTAACATAGGAATTATTGGAGTCTGAATAAACACAGAGCTAGACTAAAATTGAAACTAAATCCTGATAAATTAAGTGAACTTTGCAGAAGCGCAAGTAAAAGACACACATTATACCTTCGACCACGCAATTGTATTCCATCGTTGGGCCAACTGGGTGGACCTTACAGAACTTTATGTCAAATTAAATTGTGGAGTAACACAGCACTGTTGGTCACATGGTCAAATCAATCATTCAGTGCTAAAAATAGATTTGAATGTGTTAAATGTTGTTATAATGTTACATGCTATGCATTAGCTTGGTGGCTGGCATGAGACACTTGAGACACATTGCGGATTTCTGTGGATTTAAACTGTTGGAAACATTGTTGTTTGGGATAATGTACTGTAGGTACACAAATCAACAAAATATTAGGGTTGTCAGTAATTAAATTTTTTTATCTAATTAATTACATGGTGCGGTGATTAATTAATCTAATCAATCACATACTAAATTTAGCTTTGAAAATACCCACAAAATATCATTCAAAGCTGTCATTGTGTTGAATGAGAAAGTTTCAAGTAGACATTACAAAAAGTAGCTTTAAAAAATATATTTTATTTGTTCAACATAAAATGTATTACACATAAACATTTAGGCTACAACGGCCTAACATAAAGTATAGAACATAAAATAAGATAATTTGAGAAAGAAAGAAAAAAGAAAGTAAGTCATTCAGGTTTGAAACAACACAAGTGTGAGTAAATGATGACATATTTTTTTATTTTTTTTTATTTTGGTGAACTATCCCTTTAATGTTTTACTTATTTATTATTATTAGTAGTAGTAGTTGTAGTATTTTAATAAATTAAATGACACTTTAAAGAAGAAACTAAAACTGCCAGCAGATGGCGGTAACTGTCTTTATGAGTCATTCATTCATTCGATTCCTTCAATTGGCTGATTCATTCAGGAATTAAGTTAATTACTTTCTCTATGAATGTGCCTTGGAATCATTGGATTCATTCAGAACCTTAACACCGCTATGTTTCTCACAGACACACAACATTTCTGCAGTGGCTTTATAGGTAATATTTTCGTTGACAAAATTGGGCAAAAACACAAGTATGGTGTTTAAAATATAACTTAATATTAACTGAACTGTTGTATAAAATCACATTTGCACTCGTGCTATTCGTGACAAATACAGCAGTTGTGTGATATTGCTCTCGCTGCTCGTGTGATATCGCTTATATATAATATATCATGTGATTTAAATATGAGACAAAAACTCATACATTTATTATTTATTTATTTATTTTTGCCCCAATATCTTGAATTTTGGGACATAACTGCATTTATGGATTTGTTGCCCTGCATCATATTTGTCAACAGTCAACTCTATGAAATGGAAGATGACGTAAAGGTCTGGGGGCAGGACCAGTGCGTTAACTGCGATAAAATATTTTAATTGCGTTATTTTTTTTTAATAACTAATTTAAGTTAACGCGTTAATCTGAGAGTCCTACAAAATATAATGAATTTTGGGACATAACTGCATTTATGGATTTGTTGCCCTGCATCATATTTGTCAACAGTCAACTCTATGAAATGGAAGATGACGTAAAGGTCTGGGGGCAGGACCAGTGCGTTAACTGCGTTAAAATATTTTAATTGCGTTATTTTTTTTCATAACTAATTTAAGTTAACGCGTTAATCTGAGAGTCCTACAAAATATATAGCATTGTTCTAGTGGATTTTGTATTTTAATGTAAAATGCATACAGACTGTAGCTGTAGCACAACAAAAACAATAACCTTTTAATTGAGAAAATATACTGCCCTTAAAAATGTCTTACATCTCTCTTTTCTATGGAAGCCCATTTCCGCCACTGAATAAAAAAGAAAAAGAAAAAAGGTAATTGGGACTTTTTACATCTCGCAATTCTGACTTTAGTTCTCAGAATTGGCAGAAAGTTTTCCGTAGTTTTCCTTCCGAGCCAAAGACAATTTTTACTCTAGATCATCTGAAAATGTAAAGTCAAGAGAGCACTTGGTAGCATTGGAATAAGCCATTATTTTTCCATTAAAGCCCCAAGGGTAAATGGAGCCAAACAGTGCCTCCTCAGGACTGAAGGTGTCCTGGTGGGCAGAGGTCAGATTCTTAATTTTACCTTCAGAGCCCTGTGGAGATGGGGTCACAAGCATTGTTTGGACCCTCTTATCATGGTGGGGGCGAACAATCCCATGCCATTTCACTTTCCTTGATTAAGATTTGTTGCTTCAGAGCTTGCCGAAAGAAAAATGAAGAGAGAAGAGAGGTACTTTCATTAGTATTCTGCCTGAGAGAGGCCACTAAGTGCTTGGGAGGGCTTTCTGCTCTGATGTGAATGACAAACTGAAATCAAAAGTACAGTCAGACACACTGAGCCCTTACATCTGCCTGACAAAACTAACAGTAGAAGAGAGGACAAGAATGACAGAAGAAGAAACAGATAAAAGGAAAGAAAGCAAATCACAAGGTTGTACTTCACTAATGCTGTTAAATTTCTTCAGGTTTCCAGATATGATTCAGCCAAAAAAGGGAAAAATGCTATCATGTTATTCCGATACGGAAAGTATACTTGCACCTATTACGCTGTTGGTATTATAGCTCTCATTATGTGAAAATGGAGTAAAGGACATTGTTAAATTGATGACTAGTTAGGGGTCTGCTTGTAATGTTACTTTCAGCTGTTGCAAATTCATTGTTAATCAAGATGAGGACATGGCTGAGACCTTTTTCAAGGATATTCGTTGACTTATGCCCTTTATGAGTACTTGAGCTTAACTGAGACTTCACTGTTTGTAGACGTTTAGGAAGCTGTTGTGTTGACCATGATTTATTGCAATATTGAGGTGTTCAGTTTTACTTGGTTTTAGAAAATATACATGTGATTGCTCTCCTCACAAATCAGCTGTCTCTTATTTTTCACAATCAGATACTCTTAGACTTGTACTCAAGTCGTATTGGAATCAATAGGGTCTGGCTGCAGACATGCACTTGCTCCACAAGTGACGTCCCTTGCAATCTTTTTTTTTATTATTACATTTATTTAAAAAATATAGATATATGTAATTTTTTATTTTATTTAATATTATTCTTATTTATTTATTTATTTTTCAATCTCTCAAGATGCTGATTAGACAGCATGATTATTGCACATGTGTGCCTTAGGCTGGCCACAATAAAAGGCCACTCTAAAATGTGTTTTAATGTATTGGGGGGTCCGGGGGGGTCCGAAAACCAATCAGTATCTGGTGTGACCACCATTTGCCTCACGCACATTTGCCCACTCAAGTCGGTTATGACGACGAACTGCAGTCAGGTCGAGACCCCGATGAGGACGACGAGCATGCAGATGAGCTTCCCTGAGACGGTTTCTGACAGTTTGTGCAGAAATTCTTTGGTTATGCAAACCGATTGTTGCAGCAGCTGTCCGGGTGGCTGGTCTCAGACGTTCTTGGAGGTGAACATGCTGGATGTGGAGGTCCTGGGCTGGTGTGGTTACACGTGGTCTGAGGTTGTGAGGCCGGTTGGATGTACCGCCAAATTCTCCGAAACGCCTTTGGAGACGGCTTATGGTAAAGAAATAAACATTCAATTCACGGGCAACAGCTCTGGTGGACATTCCTGCAGTCAGCATGCTAATTGCATGCTCCCTCAAAACTTGCGACATCTGTGGCATTGTGCTGTGTGATAAAACTGCACATTTTAGAGTGGCCTTTTATTGTGACCAGCCTAAGGCACACCTGTGCAATAATCATGCTGTCTAATCAGCATCTTGATATGCCACACCTGTGAGGTGGATGGATTATCTTGGCAAAGGAGAAGTGCTCACTAACACTGATTTAGACAGATTTGTGAACAATATTTGAGAGAAATATGCCTTTTGTGTACATAGAAAAAGTCTTAGATCTTTGAGTTCAGCTCATGGAAAATGGGGGCAAAAACAAAAGTGTTGCGTTTATAATTGTGTTCAGTGTATATGCATTTGTGCAAGGTATTGAAACAGTTTTATCTCTTTAATTAATTCAGTTTTTTTCTATTATAAAATATGCGGTGAGAACTAATATGTGATGTTTTCATGACATTTGAAATACATGCTACAGTATGTGTTTTCTACCAAGCAATAATAATGTTTTTTTTTTATTATTATTATTATGCCCATTCTAAAGAAATAAAAGAAAATACATGTGCATATAAGTTGCTGGTTCATCATTTTAGTAAGCAAACCCCTTTCATTCCCACATACTCTCCAAACACATTCTTATAGATGCCTCTGCAGGCAATTTCCCAGCATGTCAGAGCATCCTCTGCAATGGAATTACAACGTCATGTCTAAACATATGAGAGATAAGTCATCCATAAGCAAAGGACAAGAACCAATATCCAATCGCAACTGCAAGGGATTTAGGGACATGAATGTCTTCCAATGCCATCTCTCTCCTGCAGATGACTGCACATATCGTCAAAATAGAAGGGTTAATTAAATATTTAAAAAAAACGTGGTTAAGTGCATTCACCAGAAACAACTGTCTACACTGACTAAGTTAGTTCAAATGTGAACTTGAATATATTAAGCAAAATCAAAATTTGTATTAAAGCATTCAAGCTTGAAGAAATGAGAACTCTAATAATCATGCTAGAAATGTCACGAGTTCGCGCATACATATAATCGGATTGATCAAATAGTAAACACATTTGTCATGCTGTCCTGAGGGAGGGCTCCAAGCCCTGAATATAGAGGGGGGTGGGGGAAATAATTTAGTTTCTAGCCCTTTTTAATTTAATTTAATTACCACAAATTCGCGTGCAAATTTGGACAAGTGTTGATGCTAAAGGTTTGAGTTAGAGACTCCAAATGTGGTGAGGTTCATGTTCGTACTATCCTCTATCTGTATGCCAAATTTTACAACTTTTTACCATATGGTTCTATGAGACGCCATAGACTTCCAGAGCAGCAGCAGCAGAAGTAAAAGAAAAAGGCCCTGTCCCAAACAACACACTTCATGTGCACTTTTGTGGACTTATAATGGCTGCTGTGTGCGCATGTTCATTAAGTCCACGAGACCGTCGGGTGTCCTATTCATCATTGTAGTTTTTAGAAGGGTGCTCGCAAGCGCCCATTTGCGGCCGCTATGTGCCCTCAATGCACACTTCTCCCGAGCCCACACTGAGGCGAGCTCTGGAGTAGACTTCTACCCCACAGTCAAAGTAGCATCACATCACAAAAGTGTGGACACAGGGGAAGACAGCGAGGATTAAGGTGCGATTTTAGACAGGGCCAATGAAGAAGAAGAAGAAAAAAGAAGACTAACGGATACAATAGATGCACACCTACACGCCTTCAGTGCTTGGCCTCTAATAACACTAGTGGTAGTAAAACATCAGCAACTCAAATTATAATTAGAGCAGTAGATTATAATTAGAGCAGTAGACTTATTTTGTTCGTCTCCTTGCACAATACTATATTATGACTTCAAAAACTTTTCATCAGCCGAAACATTTGTTTTTCCTATATGTGCAAAATAAAATAACAAAAGATTTGCTGAATTTTGAGTGCAAATCACAGCTGAATCTCAAAACACGTTTACCATAGAGCATGATTTGTAATCTAATATATGTTGACGTTCACATAATCAGCTTCATCTCTTTGGCTTTTCGGTCATAGTAAACTTGCTTGGTGGAGCACCAGGTACAGCATTGTGTTTGCTGAGAGTATGGGTATGAGTCCCATGAAGCATGAGTCATTGTTAAAAAGGCAAAAATAAGCTTAAATTGCAACTCATATTTTACTTTATTGACACTATCAGGTAGGGATGATATAGAGTATGTTATAAATGCGATAAAGCATTGATATTTTAGTCTCAGCCTCAGACGTCATGCACATGGAACGTTGGCTAAACGTCTGATCTATATGGAACACAAAAGTGGAAACACTTCAGGAGTTTCGAAGTCGTCATCGGATTGGTTGAATTATACAGGATTTCCGGGAGACGTGTGTGTCGCGTTCTTTAATGCTCCACCCGGAAACAAAGATGCCGTGACGCCAAACTCCCTCATGAAAGAAGAAAGCCATCGTGTTTACAACTGTGACAATGAGCGTTTATCATATTTTCGAAAGTATGTGAAATATTTAAAGTTCGTGGCACAGAATCTTTAAAATATGTCTGAGAGTTTTACACACCGGTCTGTTATTGTGGTGACACTTCCACGTCCCGAAACAGTATGTGAAATATTTAAAGTTCGTGGCACAGAATCTTTAAAATATATCTGAGAGTTTTACACACCGGTCTGTTATTGTGGTGACACTTCCACGTCCCGAAACATGATGCTGAAACGAAACGAACTGTGATTGGTTGTTTGACATGTCGGTTAAACGGCCTCATGGGCGGGCCTTGGCCAGTGAAAGCTGCCATAGATTCCAGACCTTCAGCCATCAGTCTAGAAGTGTTTTTAAATGGTTATATAATTACATTATTAATACCATGCTGAAAATCAAATGCTGAATCCAGTGTTTGAGAATGACTTACTTTGAGGGCACACAGAATAATATCTTGCCTTTTTGTCAATTGCCTCTGTTTTGCATGCATGGTAGATCATCCTGAGCAGGTGGGTCAGATCTCAGTGTGCTTGAGAACGAGCTCTTATTGCATTATAGTCCTCCACGTCAGCTGTGTTCTCAAAACTCTGGCAATTTGATAATACCTAGAATATCAAAATCAACTGCGGGCGGCAGATCCTTTTCCTATGTTAAAGGATTTTTAGGCTGCATTAATTAGGTCAACCGGAACCGGGAACACTTTCCATAACACCCGATGTACTTGCTACATCGTTAGAAGAATGGCATCTACGCTACTATTAGTCTGTTTCTCTCTTATTCAGAGGTCACCGTAGCCACCAGATCCAGTCTGTATCCAGATCAGATGGTCACTGCAGTCACCCGGATCCAGTATGTATCCAGCCCAGATGGATCAGCACCTAGAGAGGACCTCGGCATCCCTGAATGTCAGCGGAGATCAGGACAACTAGATGAGCCCCAGAGACAGATCCCCTTGTCTCCTAGACGGCCACCGGGACAAGACCACAGGAACCAGATGAGTCCTCTGCACAATGTGACTTTGCTGCAGCCTGGAATTGAACTGCTGGTTTCGTCTGGCCAGAGGAGAACTGGCCCCCCGACTGAGCCTGGTTTCTCCCAAGGTTTTTTCTCCATTCTGTCACCGATGGAGTTTTGGTTCCTTGTCGCTATCGCCTCTGGCTTGCTTAGTTGGGGACATTTCATTTCCAGCGATATCATTGACTTGATTGCACAGATACTATTTAAACTGAACTGAGCTGGATGATAACATCACTGAATTCAATGATGAACTGCCTTTAACTGAAAATGTAGTGTTTACTATTGTCATTTTGCATTATTGACACACTATTTTCCTATTTGTAAAGTTGCTTTGACACAATCTGTATTGTTAAAAGCGCTATATAAATAAAGGTGTCTTGACTTGATTTGGCTTGAGACCTGTCAACAACTCATAGCAGTAGACTGTTGGTGAAAAAATTTACAAAGTTATATTATTTATATTAATAAATTAGTGGCAAATGTGACAGACACAGGCTGTGCTGAATGTGTGACAAAGTATGCCACAATATCCTCTCAGGATTCAGGAAAAACATGTTTCCTTCTTTTCTTTAGTTGATTTGCTGGTGTGCTTTGGGTCATTGTCTTGTTGCATCACTCAAACTTTCTAAAGTCATGAACTGCCGTCGTGACATTCTCCTGTGAAATGCCTTGATACTATTTTGAATTCATTGTACCTTAAATGATTGCGAGGTGTCCAGGCCTTGAGGCAGCAAAGCAGGACTAAACCGTGATGCTCTTGCACAGACCCACACTTCCAATCTCATCTCCTTCACTGACTCCAATTAGCTTTTGGAGAAGTCATAACACACACTCATTGTGTCATTAAAATTTGGAATTCAATTAAGATCAGACAACATGTTGTGAGTAAGCAATTCACAGATTTTCTAGGTTAATGGATGTGCCTTGTAAAATGAACTTTTTCTGGAGAAAAAAAATAAAATAAAAATACAAATCAGTGAGAATCACAGTAACAACCGTGTACAGTATATATTTAATGTATTTTACTGTTTATTGTACAGCTGGGTTGTTAAATATAATTTAAACCTGGAAATTTTAGTATTTTGAAATATGAAAGTGAAAAAAGTGACGTGACGTGGCCAAGTATGGTTACCCACACTAGGAATTAGTGCTCTGCATTTAACCCATCCTAAGTGCACACACACACCGTGAACACACACACCCGGAGCAGTGGGCAGCCATTTATGCTGCGGTGCCCGGGGAGCAGTTGGGGGTTGTAAGACATGTACATTAAGACAATACGTAATATATTGTATTGTATTCAAATTGAAAATTGTTGAAAATTAATTCCTGTAGTTTTTAATTGCTTATGCTCCCATTATTCTCTGGGACATTGAATCACTAGGAATTAGTGCTCTGCATTTAACCCATCCTAAGTGCACACACACACCGTGAACACACACACCCGGAGCAGTGGGCAGCCATTTATGCTGCGGTGCCCGGGGAGCAGTTGGGGGTTGTACATTAAGACAATACGTAATATATTGTATTGTATTCAAATTGAAAATTGTTGAAAATGAATTCCTGTAGTTTTTAATTGCTTATGCTCCCATTATTCTCTGGGACATTTAATTATTTGTTGTTTTGTTTTGTTGTGTTTGTTTGTTATTTTGATAATGTTGTTATGTTCAACTTGTTGTTTTGTGTGTTCTGGAGTTCATTCATCTATTCAAAATGAGTATATTCATAATTGTTACTGTTGTTAGTTCAGTGGTTTGGTCAAAAGCAGGTCATTCAAAATAATTTAATGAAATAAGTGACGTGATGTGTAGCCAAGTATGGTGTCCCATACTCGGAATTTGTGCTCTGCATTTAACTCATCCAAGTGCACACACACAGTAGTGAGTAGTGAACAAACACCAGGGCCATCCTTAGCTGACGCGGGGCCCAGTGCGAGGTAGGTAGTGGGGCCCCCCTCGGTCCAATTTGCGACCGTTCACCGCGGGGCCCCGGTATGCACCAGTTGCACCCTGCTATGGACGGCCCTGAAAAACACACACGCACATGCAGTGAGCAGCTATTTTTTTTTCTGCGATGCCCAAGGAGCAGTTGGGGGTTCGGTGCCTTGCTCAAGTGCACCTCAGTCATGGTATTGAGGGTGGAAGAGTGCGCTGTTCATTCACTCCCCCCACCTCCAATGTCTGCCAGTACCGAGACTCAAAACCACGACTTTTGGGTTACAAGTCCGACTCTCTAACCATTAGGCCACGACTGCCCATAAATAAGACTATATAGCATCGATTACTTTATTAAACATTCTAAAACTCATCCAACAGACATTGTCAGAATAACAAAAAAACAAACAAATATCTGGCCTCACTTTACTTAACTTTCCTAATTTTTTTCTCATGCTATTGTAATACCATGGCACCCTTTGAATGTATCACAGTACTGTATGACACCACCATTAAGAATTAGTCCTCTGAGAGAAATCAAACAAATAAATTAATAAATAAATCTTGCAGGCTGTAAGCTACAGTATGCTCAGGGCTGCTGGTAAACTGTTCACATGCAGAGGGTCACAGATGGACAGTCCTGAAGCGTGTAATGTATGTAAATAACAGTATAAGTGCAGGGCAGTAAATTAGCATTCAGCTAGATCAGCTTTTTGACCGCGGGGAGAATGCAGCTTAATCGAATTCAAAGTAAGAAGACCCTAGAATTTAGCATAACATCTCGAATAGCAGAAGACAAGTTTTTTCTGCGAAACCTAATTGTGTCTATCACACGGGATAACTGTTTCAACAGGGTTGTCTCCTGGAATAATTAGTCAGCAAGCAGGTTTAACCATCTGATGATATTAAAGTTTCCATGTGAACATTATCTTGGGATTATTGGGTTTGGCTGTTCAAAAACAAAACAAATTGTAATCCATAAAGACAAAACACATCTTAATTATTCACTTTATGGTAACATTCTGGAAAAGTGTGTGCTTTTAGTTTTGTTGATCTCAATGATGCTTTTGTGTCTTCTTGAGTATTTCATTTTTAAAATGCATTGCAAAAAGTATTAGCTGTTATAACAACTTCCACTCTTTTGGGAATGTCATCCAAACCTCCAGCTGACTCAGCCAGACTTGAGGAAGGAGGCCCAGGCCACAGCATTACAATGTGTCATGTAGACAAGACATTTTTGGGCAGAGAAAAATCTGCCTCCAGAAGCCACGCAGACAAACAATATTCCATCAGAGCTACTTTTACAAGAACATACATGTAAATTATATCGGAATAAATAAGGAAAGAAGACTCTTCAGTGTCTTTGATGTAGGTCTGCTAGCACATATTAGTTAAAGACATCTGCTGATGTCAAAAGGACCCAGCTAGGACTGAAACGCAGTTTTATCAAGAAATGGACATTCATCTTGCTTAAGGGGAACCCCAGGTATAAAGATTTGTATGGCTTAATATAACGTAAATTATGTCTCTTACTGAAATACTGTATGTAGTAGTAAACCCATGAAAGATTTACTTTATTTAAAAAATCCACAGTCCTTCGATGGAAAATTATGACCAAAATGCCACACAATGTGGCATCGTATCAGTATTCCAAGTTGTGTTGCGGTAAAATTAACAACACCGAGTGCAACCATTTGACGTCATTAAAAAAATGGCGTCCCCCCCATAGTCCAAAATACGTATAAAACTTTGCGTTTTTTTTTTCTTTTTTTCAATAACGTAAATCGTTCATGGGTTTCTTTTCTCCATTTCTGTCATGTTATTAGGGTTTGGGTTCTTTGCCACCATCGCCTTTGGTTTGCTTAGTCTGGGTCACATATTAAAGGCGCAATAGGAGATCTTGGAAAATGCTAACTTTAGCCTGATAGCACTGAAAGCGAATGTCCCACCCTCCCTGCAATCGCTGTCCAAAGCCACGCTCCCTGAACGCATATACGCTCACTCACAGACAAGAATACCAGAGAAAACATTACTACAATAGGCTACATCAGCGGTTCCCAATTCCAGCCCATGTTCCGAAGTGAAGTAAACTTCAACGGATTTCATCGGAACACAGTTCATGCACGTAGCTCACTTCTAACGAGCTGGTTATCTGAATCAGGTGTGTTAACTAAGCAAGACATTCAAAATATGCAGAGCGGGGAGCGTGAGGACTGGATTAATCGCTGGGCTACATCATTCACCGGTGAGAAAACTTTAAAAGTACTACAATACCAGGAAGGAAGATCGGGTTGTTGATGTTTGTCTGCCCTCCTCGCTCTGCGTGCATGAAAGCGCTGATGACGTATCCTGTCTGCGAGAACAGGGTGCGCGGAGGTATGCAGATACATAAGTTGACAGGCAGGTAGGAAAGCTTATTAAAACACTCGGACCGAGCGTTTTGATTGGACGAACATTTCTTGGTCCTACGCCTTCCACAGAACATATAAATACAGATGAATACATTTAGACCACTTAACTTAATGATTGCTATCGGGATGTGAAAGACACTTTCAACCAGCATGAAAAAAAATGTTTCTGAAGACAATTACCTATTGCACCTTTAAGTAATATCGATTAATAGCACTGACACAACAAAACTTGAAATTAATTAAGCTGAATAACTATTATCTTCTGTTTTGTAGCTGAACTTGTTGTTGATAATTGATGCATTTTGAATTTAACTGAACTGAGCTGTGTATTTAACTTGTTTTATAATGAATGAACGATAATTGAACTGAACTGAATCAACACTGAACTGACTGGGCCTGAATAGTTTCTTTAAAACAGAATTTGGATTTGTCTCATTTTTTGAAGTTTGCTACTTTCCTGTTTAGTAGTGAAGCTGCTTTGAAACAACCTAAAGTGCTATAAAAAATAAAGTTGACTTGACTTAATAAGAGTGACTTAATAATTTACACTATATTTCAGATGTTCCTGTGCAAATAAACATACACTGGAATTTTCAGAGAGACTTAGGATCATGGCTTGAAGTTTACGCATTCAGAAAGCAACTCTTTTTAATATCTTATTAAACAATAATTCACCCCAGAATGGACATTTTGTCATCTTCTACTCCTCCTCACATCAGTGTGAACATGTTAACATCTCCTTTTGTTTTACTGAGGCTATAAAGTCATACAGGTTTGGAAGTACATGAGGGAGAGTCAGTGATGACTGTACCTTTAATGTTTTCACTTCTTCCTGAGCGTTGTTCATCCTCAAGCCATATTACATTGTAATTAGCTGGTTTTATGATGCAATTTATTGAAACGCCTGAAGACACGACTCTTCTGTGAGTGCCTGATTTGATTAGTAATGCTCTAATTAAACTCTTCAAAAAGCCTGTAATATTCTTTCACCAGTGTCTTTTCTACATATATAATTTACTTTAATTCTTTTCTTAATAATTCCAGACTGTTGTATTCAAGCACGGCATCATGTCTCCCTTTTGTTATTTCTAATCATTATGGATAAAAGTCTGCTAAATGAATAATTGTAACTTTAATGTAAACAGTGTCTCAACATAGAACTTTCAAGTAATACAAAACATTATCTCATTCTCTTTCTACACCAAAAATGCAAAAACGGATTTCCAGTATTGTTTTACTGCCTAGTACTCAAACTCCTTGAGCAAAAAAAAGTAAAACAAAATGATTTATGCAAAAAACAAAGCCAGAGTGCAAACCTTGTGGAATATTATGAAAAGATGTTACCAGGGCCATGGGAGACAATGCATCAGTGTTCATATTAGTAGCAGCAGGAAGGGATGGAAGTCTGGCCTTGTAGATGAGGCTATTGTGTGAGATGCAATTGAGAGCATCCAGGTTCTGTAATCGCTTTCAAACAGATGCTGTGCGCTTCATACTTAGGCCAATTCCAATCCAAAGCACACAACGGAGTGCTGTGGACTAGAAACCACAGTTAATTTAGTACTTTCTTAAAACTGTTGTAAAATCAGCTCTTCACACCTTTAGGAATACGAATGTAAAGACAATCCTAAATGTGTTTATCAATAATTAAACACATTTCACTCCAAAATGATCTCTCTCTCTCTCTCTCTCTCTCTCTCTATATATATATATATATATATATATATATATATGTATATGTGTGTGTGTGTGTGTACACACAAAACAGTGCTTTCTGGTCCTCAAATCCGATTGGCTGAGAGGTCTTTCCAACCATGAGATATGTGACCCTGGACAACAAAACCAGTCATTAGGTCATAATTTTTAATTTGAGCTGAATAAATAAGCTTCCCATTGATGTATGGTTTGTTAGGATAGGACAATATTTGGATGAGATACAAATATTTGAAAATTTGGAATCTGATGGTCAAAAAAATCTAAATACTGATAAAATCGCCTTTAAAATTGTTCAAATGAAGTTCTTAGCAATGCATATTACTAATCAAAAATTACGTTTTGATATATTTATGGTAGGAAATGTACAAAATATCTTCATGGAACATGATCTTTACTTAAAGTCATTAAAGTCATTGGCATAAAAGAAAAATCGATAATTTTGACCCATACAATGTTTTTGTTTTTGGCTATTGCTAAAAATATACCCCAGCGACTTAAGACTAATTTTGTGCTCCAGGGTCACATATATTCACCAATATCGCCACGGGAACTGTTTCACCGTTTGTATCACTCCACTTACAGCATTTCTCACAGCCAGTATCACGGTGGACGACTAAATTCACTATAATCTTACAAATACTATTGTTTTAAGAGTTTTTTAGACACGGATGTATTTGTTTTGACTTCAAATATGCGGTTTGTTAATAAATATAACTTGTATTTGAAAATGTGCTTCTAAGTTTTCGGAGATGTGTGCTCCAGGGAGTCAGTCAATGAATGAATTAATATTTTATTTTATTTTATTTTATTTTATTTATATTTTAATGAATGAATTAATGAATGAATTGCATTTTTTTGGGGGGAAATGCATATTGCATTGCATAATGCATACAGAGCTCCTAAGGGGACACGGTGATGGGGGAAAAAAAAGGAACATTTATATTTTATTGCCTTTGTGTTTTACAGTACTTGCAAATCTTAGTGTTCTCTTTCAAAAGTATTGCATTCCCCCAAGAAATGTTGCTTTCTCTCACAAAACATTTCTGTTCTCTCGCAAAACTGTTGCATTCCTCCAGAGAAACTTTGTGTTCTCTCACAAAATCACTGAAATATAGTTTTTCCTCATCTCATATTTATATCCCTTTTTTTTTTTTTGCAAGGGAACACAAAAGCCTTGCAATAATTTTTTTTTTTTTTTGCCATCCTAGATTTTTTCCATCACTATTTCCTTTTAGGTGCTCCAATCCATACTAAAAAGCCATCTTTACGTTGTAAAGATGGGAAGCTTTGTCACAATCTGTATTGTTAAAAGCGCTATATAAATAAAGGTGACTTGACTTGACTTGACTTGACTTTATGCAAAATATAATTTCTTATTTCTTTCCAGTTTCGACATGATCTGGACATCTTCATTCAGATTTCATGACATTTGCCTGGAGGAGGTAATTGGGCAGCGAGCAAAATTGTAATTACATGCTAATTACAAATCATAACACAGATCAACTAGTCTGAACTCACATATCATCAACTGCATGTAGGGGGTTGGCTTTCAACAAAGACAGATGTTGTCTGGTGAGACGAGGGAGCAGACATTCATCTGACCTTATCAGACCGTTCTAAATAAACAGCATTGTGGGAAATAAGAAGGAGCTCAATGCACAGCAAGAGTCACCCATCGCCACCATTGAAAGCCTCTGGTCTATTTAGCTGTTTGATAAAAAGTCCATTAATGCATGTCTAATTAAATGATAAGCTCAAATGAAATCACGGGTTTGAAAGATTTGCAGTAACCACCTCATGGAGTGGCAAGTGATCGTGGGCCATCTAATAATCACAAACAAACACAAGTATAGGCACAGCAGCAATGAGATAGTCACCACGCAAATTGATTTGACTTTTATATTGAATCGCTGAGCTGCCAGAGGCTAATTGGATTATATGGTGTGTCGTGACCGGTCAAGTCCTGGCATGTTCTGAGATATCAGTGCTTTACAACCAAGATATGTGAGTAAAGAAGGTCAAGATGGGTCAGAGAAACCATAGAGAAGAGATTTATCTCAAGACTGCGGTCTTATGAAGCGAAATAAAACAATTAGCTCCTTGAAGCAGCTTCTCTCTATAGTACCATCTGAAAAATTACCAGTATATAAATATACTCGATATATAAAATGAAAACGTATGGTTTAAATGTAGATTTTGATTTGAGTTTTTTTTTTATGTTATAATATTGAATTTGGATTGGATTTAAACTATTGTGTATTTTGTTTTACTTGTTTTTACAAGTTTTTTCTTTTGATTGAATCTCTTATGCACTTTGATACTATTTTTGTTAATGTTATGAGCATTTGTTATGTAAATGTAATAATTTATTGAATTAGTTTGTTTTTTGATTTATGCAAGAGTTCACATTTTGTCTACACTGTAAAAAATCAAATTAACAAAATGTTGGTAGGGCAAAAATATTTAAGTTGAGCTAATTTTATTGCTTGGGCTTAGTTGAGAGGACATATGATATTAAGTCTACACAAATATATTTGAAAAACATTGAATGAACGGTAATTTTCAAATCCAGTCAATATGTTGACTGTCACGAATCCGGTCCATGAACTTCCGTCGGCTAACCATCAGAGGTCACCCTTCCCATTTTCATTGACTCTCGCACTCACACTGTTGCATATCTTCCCGGACTACATATCCCATCATTCACAGCACTGATTGCACACAGCTGGTTCACTAATTGCACACAACACTGATTGCACCCAGCTGTTTCATATCACTCCCTCACTATTTAGCACTTACTCTGATCCCTTCCCTCTGCCGAGTATTGTTTAGCGCCTATCCGTTGATAGCTACACTACAGAGCCATCGTTAGCCTCCTAGCCTAGTATTGCCTTGCCTTGCCTGTTTTCTCGGTTTCTGGTCTTCGCCTGTTTTCCTGGATTTACCCCTTTAGTCTTGCCCCTTTTTGATTCTGTCTTCCGATTGTCGACCTGCGCTAGCCCTAGGACTATTCTTGTGTTTACTAAATACATTTTATTTTTTAGACTAAATTTATCGACAAAAACATACAGCATATCCGATATTTTTGAGTGGATATTTATAAGTGTTTTATAAGTCATGTGTCCGAAGAAAAATTTATATTTAGGCTATGTTAAATGTAGGCTATATCAAGTTCATGTGTCAGGTACTGTAAGTGGAACTGAATTTGTACTTAGACTGAATTTATCAATACTTGTATATTAAAAAAAAGGTGTAAACGTATTATTTAAAACGTATGTATTTATACACATACGTACAACATTGTAACAATGTTCGTAATTCGGGAAGAAGGAGACGGGAACCGGCGAACATTTAAACAATTTAATAAAAATGAAAGTAAAGCGGCAGCTTTGGCGGATGGCAGATGGCAGCAGGCTCCGGCCTCAGGCAACTCCTCCGCTCCCTCACGGACGGCAGCCGTCCCTTCACAGCCCAGGCGGCCGGCAGCGAGTTTGTCCACCTCCCCCCGGTAACTCACTCCAGCCCACTGCCTCGAGCGTCCATGGCAGCAGACTGCTCCGCCATGCTCGATGACACCACGGATTCACCACAGCGGCGAGGGATCTCTGGCAGCGTGTCCCTCCTTCCTCCCGGGTTTTGGCACCAATGTAACACAGTTCGTAGTCACGAGAAGGAGGCAGGAACCATTTAAACTCGACCATTTAAACAATTAAATAAAATGAAAGTAAAGTTGCAGCCCCTCGCGGACGACTGCCGCACACAAATCACAAAATAAAATCCAGGCCTGGTGCTCTCTCGTCCAACACTGTCGTCACTCCTCCTTTTATCCTTCCGGAGCTCCTCCGTGGGACTCGAGACCGGTGAGTGACGCAGGTGTCATGCATTAGCATGCACTCCACCGGCCTCGCTCCATTCCCACGGCTCTCGGCCCTGCCCCTCTCGTCACAAACATATATAAAAACATTGAATAAGCATTGTATGAATATGTCTGAGGGAAATGAGCTAGACGCTTCTTCTTATATTAACTAACGTACTCTACGATTAGCTCAGTGAATAATAAAAAAAAAAACATAGACCCGACTAGAACAAGCGGAGTGATACAAAATTGTGAAAGGGCGTTCCTGTAGCGATACCGGTACAATATGTCACGGTTCTCAACCAATCAGATTTGAGAACCAGAACGAACTGTTGTATAAATAAAAACATTGAATAAGCGTTGTATGAATATGTCTGAGGGAAATTAGCTGTTTAAGTGAAGGGAATGTGGTCTTTCTTCTCGTTTAATCCATAAAACACTTAATGTCAAAAGCTGTGTTACTATAATTAATTTTAGGTTTCATTTTGGCGGGTTGTATGATATTTTTGTGTTTCCGTGACATTAAATGATATGAAGAGATCGCGCGGTCTCTCTCTTTTATAAGCCAATGCTTACTACGACGAAACGTGTAATGTAAACCACAGGAATACGCTTATTTGAAGTTAACATGGGCGTGTTGAATGGGTTTTTCCGTGTGCAAACTTCTGCAATTGTCCCTTGAAATTAAAAGTCGACATTAAACGTGACTAACAACCAAGCAAATGCTCACAACACAACCAAACAAAGAAAGCACCAGCACCTGCTGTCAAACTGATGAAGATGGGTTCTTGATTTGCTGGTGCTTTTTCTATTTGCATGTGTTTTCTGAAGTTGCATCGAGTTGAGGTCTCTCGGCCCCTGTAATAAACAACGGAATCCTTTCACAAGGCTGTTATCAAAGCAGACTGCGTCTCAGTCAGTTCCCTAGGTAGTGAATCACTAGATTGTGCACACGAGTCCCTGCACTGGTAAAAAGACTATGGCTTAGTAAACATTGGGACAATTGATCAATCAATTTGTAAAATTTCACCACTGGTATTTATCAACAACAGGCAGTCATATATTGATATTATTTTAATGCTGTTTAAGGTAGACTTATAATATGAAATGTGCATGTTCTGTTTCAAATCGTTGCAACTCATGAACAATCAACATCAATGCTTCCTGTGTTGTGCGATGGATTGAGATTTTTTGTGTGCCAAAAAAAATGGTTGCAACTTCTGTTTCATCACAAATTTTAATTAACTGGTATTACATTTTAAATTATTTAAAAGGCATGATTTAATTTCTTGAGATAAATTGTACTTTATTTCTCCATCAGAGTGTGGCCAAAGGTTTCATTGGTGGTTTCTCATCATTGCAAGTTTTCAGATGCTGGCCAGTCACTTCTTCCAAGGCTCCAAACGCTGCCATGTGACCAGACAGCGCCACTGCAACTACATAGTGTGTGTGTGTGTACTATCAAAACTAAGACTTAAGGTAATATGTGTAAAAGTTTAGAGTGTTTACTACAATTAAAATGTGCTTTATTGTTCTCAGTGGCATCTACGCTAATATTAGACTGTCTCATTCTTATTCCGAGGTCACTGTAGCCACCAGATCCAGTCTGTATCCAGAGCAGATGGTGGATCAGCACCCAGAGATGCCCTCGACAGCCCTGGAATGTCAGCGGAGACCAGGACAACTAGATGAGCCCCACATGCAGAGACAGATCCCCTCTGAAGACCTCGTCACCTAGACGGGCATCGGGACAAGACCACAGGAACCAGATGAGTCCTCTGCACAATCTGACCTGTGTTGCAGCTTGCAATTAAGTGTTGTGCGATGGATTGAGATTTTTTGTGTGCCAAAAAAAATGGTTGCAACTTCTGTTTCATCACAAATTTTAATTAACTGGTATTACATTTTAAATTATTTAAAAGGCATGATTTAATTTCTTGAGATAAATTGTACTTTATTTCTCCATCAGAGTGTGGCCAAAGGTTTCATTGGTGGTTTCTCATCATTGCAAGTTTTCAGATGCTGGCCAGTCACTTCTTCCAAGGCTCCAAACGCTGCCATGTGACCAGACAGCGCCACTGCAACTACATAGTGTGTGTGTGTGTACTATCAAAACTAAGACTTAAGGTAATATGTGTAAAAGTTTAGAGTGTTTACTACAATTAAAATGTGCTTAATTGTTCTCAGTGGCATCTACGCTAATATTAGACTGTCTCATTCTTATTCCGAGGTCACTGTAGCCACCAGATCCAGTCTGTATCCAGAGCAGATGGTGGATCAGCACCCAGAGATGCCCTCGACAGCCCTGGAATGTCAGCGGAGACCAGGACAACTAGATGAGCCCCACATGCAGAGACAGATCCCCTCTGAAGACCTCGTCACCTAGACGGGCATCGGGACAAGACCACAGGAACCAGATGAGTCCTCTGCACAATCTGACCTGTGTTGCAGCTTGCAATTAAACTGCTGGATTCGTCTGGAATTTTTGTTCCTTCGACACACGATTTTTCTGTTTAATACTGTAAAGCTGCTTTGACATCTGTAGTGTAAATACAGTGACTGGATTTTACTTGACTCAGTTCAGTTGAACTGTAGCACCTGGTTCATTTATTTTTTCTGTCTTCTGCCTCATTTTAAAGATATAATTGTGAACAGTAGTAATATTTGTAAATGTTTGTTTGCAAACATTGTTTAACTTTAAACAAAATGTTTAAAGTTTTTAATATTCTATCAACTTGTTTTCTTTGTGTGTGTGTGTCTAATATATGTATGTGTGTGTGTGTGCGTATATATATATATATATATACATATATATATATATATATATATATATATATATATATATACACACCTTGCTACGTGTACTGTGTTAGGCTAACCGAGACTTGTCATTTGCATTTATTTATCGCTTTGGATAAATGCGTCTGCTAAATGACTAAATGACTAAATAAATAAACTTTAGTCTTTTTTAAGTTCATTAAACAAATGTTTAAAATACATTTTGTAGTTGTTATTACAAATGTAATGTTTGACAACTGGAGCACTTGAAAGGGATGGTTCACCCAAAAATGGAAATGTGCTGTTATTTTATTGACCCTCAGGCCATCCCAGATGTCAGTGACTTTTTTTCTTCAGTACACTCTTAAAAATAAAGGTGCTTCAAAAGGTTCTTCAAGCGTTGCCATAGAAGAACCATTTTTGGTTCCACAAAGAACCATTCAGTCAAAGGTTCTTTAAAGAACCATCTCTTTCTTACCTTTTTATAATCTTACCTTTTGTGAAACAGAAAGGTTCTTCAGATGTTAAAGGTTCTTTATGGAACCATTCAGACAAAAAGGTTCTTCTATGGCATCGTGAAGCACCTTTATTTTTAAGAGTGTAGATGATTTTTATCTGAAACGGTGATCCTTGGCGATTCACACACTGCACGTCTGTGGCTGCTGGTTTTTGATTGTTTAGCTTCTTAAGGCCTCAATGTGTCCTCAGGAGCGTTTGGTAATTTGGTCTTGTCTTTATAAGTTTATTTGACTCTCAAAAGCCGGCAGTCATAGACATGCAGTTTACTACATCTTGGATGACTTAAGAGTGAGTCAATTAATAGCAAATTTAAATTTTTGGGTGAACTATCCCTTTAAGCCTGCATGTTTAGCCTGTATGACAAATGTTATAAATGCAGATTATTATTAAATAAAGACTATTATGTATTGCAATGTGTGTGTTTTAGTGATTGATAGACACCAGGTAATACTTTTCTTAAACTAAATATAAAATATAATAACTAGTTCCACAGCAATTTCTTATGATTCCCAAATAATAAATCTTAGTTGAGGTAACATATGAAACACATGGAGTGAATGGTTACATTTTAATTGACACAATTTGCTGTAGTTTTCTAAATGTTTGACCAATTAAATAATTTCAGTTGAATGGACTGTAAAACTATTTCAGTAAAGGTTGAGCCAGCTAAAAAAGAACAATTCAGGCAACACTTTGAAGACGGAATTTCTGTGGAACTTGTTACTAAATAATAATTAGTTGAATTCTTTACTAATTATGAGTGACCCGGATGTCATTATCTTCACCTGTGCATGATTATTTTCCCGATTTATATTGTTCACCACTTGATAAGAAATCATACCTTGACAAAGGCTATTTGTTTTGCCGAAACGTTGGTAACTAATAAATGATGATTGAGTGTGCAGTTATGTTTTGTCTTTATTTAGTTTGCCCCTTAAACAGGTGTGCGTTTGTGTTATTCATTGTTATAATGAAAAGAAAACAGACCAGGAGGGCCGAGTAATAATTGCTGTAATTTACTCTTTTGTTGTTCAGTTACTCTGCTACCCGAAGATGTGATGTTATTACTTAGATGTTGCTCTTTCATGGATCAGAAGACTTAATGTAGATCACAGTAATGTTTCATTTAAATATCATATTTTTGTCTTATGGGTGTCTCTATGGAAACTCGGTGTGATTTTAGGAAAAAGAAAAGTAATTGTTTGCAGTGAGTACAAAGTATGCTTTTCTTCTGCATCAAAAAAACAAAACAAATATATATATATATATATATATATATATATATACAACATCACTGACGTCAATAAATGTTTCTCCTTTTAAACTCTTTGCTGCCTATGTGAAACAATTAAGCTATTATAGATTATTTATGTATTATAATTATTGCTATTATTATTATTTAATTTCCTATGGGTGTTTCAATTAGGAAAAACAAATGTGATTAACAACAATAATGACAAAGAGATAAAAGCAACATCGGAATGTTTTTATTGTGTGTTAATTTTTTTTTTTTAGAAAACAAAACAACCAATAAATACAAAGATAAAAAGCAACTTTATGGCGAGTGCCTCACCGTATTCCAATAGTAGCATTTCTGTTTCTTTTATATAGTTGCGTATATCTTTTTTTTGTTTGTTTTACTGCACTCAATGACAGCGGGCAGCAGCACCCAAAGCAGACGGGTCACAATGGATTGCAATGAAACATGAAACAGGCATGCAGATCCATGAGTGATCCTCTTCACGACCCCACACACTCATACAAAAATGTGTTGGCACATTAAAGACAACATCTAGAAACATTTTTGTTTGTTTGTTTCTTTTGCAAAATATATATTATATATACACACACAAAGAAAACAAGAAATAAACCCAGAAACCCTCTTTGTATCTATCCGTTTGACTTGCCTGTCAAAATACTGACACTTTCGAGTGTCACTTTCAGTTTTAAAGGTGAAGTGTGCCATTTTTGCACCTCTAGCATCACCAAACATTTGCAAGAAAAATTCACCATTTTCAAACAACAGTCCTGAACTGTTGTCTAGGCCTTTGGCCGTAGGGAATAACGTGACTGACAGCCGTCTAACGTCCCATGAGCAACATCCATAGCAATATGGTAGAGTTGGTACTTAGTGCTCACCATGGTTCTGGCATGCACTCCCCTCAGCATGGTGGCGTGGGTATCTGAACCTGAACATTTCTCACTGGTCAGCCAAAAAGGTAGTCCCGCCCCTAACTCACACCATTGGTTGAGTCAATGTTTTGATAGCGCCACAGTGTTACGCTTTTGATGAGAATCAATGGCTCACTTATGGTCTCTGCACATTAAGCTGGGAAAGGAGATTAATGTAAAAAAATGATACACATCACCTTTAAGGAATTCAATGAAAAGAAAAGCTCCATCACATCCTTACAGTCAAGGAATGCTTTCCAGTAAAAGCGGGTGCATCAGCACAGTAGATCGCCCCAATGTACAGAGTTTAACAATACACGTGATGTACAAACACAATATCACCCATGTCATCACATGGTTTCGTTAAAATCCTGTGTGTTTTCCTCCTGCTTGGTGTATAAGGCAGAGAGCCAGTCATGGTGTATGTCATAATCTCAAAACTGTTGAAATCTCATCGATTCCCTCATGGGTTTGGCAGGAATATCTGGCACAGGAGGTCGAAAACGTCAAAACAGAAAGTGCACGGAGGACAATAGAGGTTGAAGGTTAGAGAAATGTGCCGAGTCTTGCATTCCCACTCTTGATGAAGATGTGCATTCTCACTGGAGGACAGAAAGGCTCATTCATATGGGCTGGACTGGCCCAAGCCGAAGGAAACAGAGGAGGCGAGGTGAAGAGGTTGAAGCCGGTGTTGATCGGGTCTCGAGCTCTTGTGTTATCTGACCTCCAGGCAGTCCAGGTACTCCAGAGCCAGCTCATAGCAGAATCTGTACTGCTCCTGCCAACAACAGCAAGGTCATGTCAGTTTCTCTGTCAACATTCAGCACTGGCAGAGTTTTACATTCGAAGGAAATGCGAGTCATATTGGCCTGCAGATCGTTCATCTGATAATAAAAATCGGATTACGTAATTAAATATTATACACATTCTCAATGTCTGTCTCAGATCCATTCTCACAACAGATACAGAACAGGAGAGACTGAGGAAGCAAAGGCACTATTTACATAAATGACAAAAGTTCATGCTGATGAGTTCAGGTTTCTGCATCATTATTCATAATTGCACGCATCCATTTGAGCAGCATATGAGTATGTGGGGATATTTGGAGAATATATTTAGAAATGTAATACTAAATTAGAAATGCAGAAATTCACTCGGAAATTACCAGTACGTTTCACAAACACATAGTAACAGATTGAAAGAAATGTTAAAATGTGAAACTTTGAAGTAGAAAGACTGAGTAGAAATATATTTTTGTATTGGTTCATAACAATGTTTATGCTAGTTTGCTTTAGACATGATACTATCCTCTATTTTTTTTTTAATAAATCATGTATATTAACAACTTATTATTCATAATTCAATTATAAAGACAGTGTCAATATTTGCCTGTAGTACAAATTGTCTCTCCAGTTCATTTACGTCTCTTCAGCATATTTTTTTAAAAATAATTATGAATCGTAATACCAAATAATCAAATCATTTTGGATAAAATAATTTCCCAATTTTAGATTTCACTCTGCATCGTACAGGTAAAGGCTGTAAAGATTATAATCAAATCACTGTCAGAACAAAAATGTAGTAATATTTGGCCTTTAGTCAGTGGGATTGTTTTGCCAATTTTATCATCTTTTGCAAAGTCAAGTAAAAGCACCACAAATGATTTGGCACAATTTGTACACCAAAGTGTGATATATATATATATGTATATATATATATATATATATATATATTGGTTAGGGGTTTAGTCTGTATGTACGGGCAATAGCAGGTCGTAACCATTATAGACATTGAGGAAGACAAGTCCCGTTCAATAATTAGACATGGCCAAACTGACCCCCCAAAAAAGTTAAATTTTTTTGTCTGCTCTGCCTCAGGGGTCTAACAGCGCTCGATCAATGTCAAAATGATTGAGATAACCAATCGAATTCAAGTAAGAGGGGTTTGATGTTCACAGAAGCAGAGCACAAATTCCAGCATGAAGCGTCGAAAGCGAGCAAGGTAGAAGTAGCTAAACATTTAATATTTGACAACTGTTTTATGATAGACATGTTAAACGACTGACGGTAATATCTAGTAATGCAAACTACTTTCGCAGAAAACTTTCGCAAATTTCGCCATTTTATACGGAGCCCGGCACATGACATGCAAGAAAAAAATTTATAAAAATAAATTGTGGGTACGATTTCTTAATTCGTTCCCTCGATTTACTAGATCGTGAGCACGATTTAATAGGCTAATTCGTTCCCTCGTTTTAAGTAAATCCTGCGCTCGATACAATAATTCATGCCCTCCAATTCTTAGTACGCGATGTAGATTCCTCTGACTTAAAATAATTCCATGCAACGCTGCAAGGCTTTTGAGAATGTCTTTATAACTCATTCCCAACTCAAAATAAAACCCAATTAAAGTGTCTCTGTCCATAACATAACATAACGTGACCACATATAGCAGCAACATGTTTATGAGAATGCATACGCGGACAGGAAGTACAACTAATTATTATTTTGTGCGCACGATTTACCTAGAACGAGGGCACGAATTGTTATATCGAGCGCACAATTTACTTAAAATGAGGGAACGAATTAATAAATCATGCCCATGTTTTTTTTTTTTTCCATGTCATATGCGGGCTCCGTAGCTTTAAACCCAGCGGGCACCTTGACATCAATTTGACGTCAAATGTCGAGACTTGATCAATGTGACTTGATCAAAGTTTTGTTAGCAATTTCTTCCAGTGGTGATTGGGCGAAAATAGGAAATGAATCCCACACTGAAACTGGTTTAATGTTTATGTAGGCCAAAATGTTTGACGCTCAATTTACATCAAATCAACATCATGTCAAGTTTTTGACCCTACTTTGATTTGGATATTTGACTTGTTTTTTTTTTGTCGTTTTTTGACATCAAACTGACGTCTTTTCAACATCAATTGCTCACTGGGAAGTGAATGTGACGAGACAATAAATGTTTTGCCTTTTCGCCATATTGGGCATACAAATAAGAGTGAATGTGTGCATATTTTAAAATATTATTTGCAAATAGTTCAAAGTGTTTACTTCCCAACTGGAATTAGAACTAGAATTTTCTTCACTGTTTATATATATAATTGGCAATACGGCAAAATAAAAGCTTGCTGATTTTAAGTTTGAAAAATATGAAAATTCATATAAATATTATCATTTTATTTTTAAGTTTGCTATAAAATAATTGTATTTTTATTTAAAGCTCCCTTTTTATTTTAAATTATAATAGCATCATCACACTTTATAATTGTGTTTATTATTTTATTAAAAAAATAAATAAAGTGCAATAATATTATTATCACTATTATTATTTTTATAGTTATATTTAATGGGTCACAAGCAAACACCTAAGCAAACACCACTAATTAGTTCTTGCACACTAACCATAGACTCCACCATGTTGGGCTTGGAGTTGCGGAGAGTCTTGACAGCGTAGAACACGTCCACCATGTTGTGATGGTGCACCATCTCCATTATCATGGTGCAAGCGCAGAAAGTGCCGCTGCGTCCGCCGCCATTCCTTAAAGACAACAATACGTCAATTCATTAGCATCTTCAAGAAAAGCAGCATCTTGTAACACATGAAGGAGCGGGATCTGAGCAGCACACTTTCAAAGCTTGTGTGGATTATTGTATTAGAGATGTCTGGAGGGGATAGCTGTGAAAGAGGCATATTTGTGCCACCACAGGCTGCCAGACATCTGCAATACTTTTGAGCATGAAGGAATGGAAAGTACCAGTGCGCTCTGGGGAAAAGACATGCAATAAAAATGTCACATTCTACTGAGTTAAGATCATTTCCCCTGGGCTACTGATAAAGGAAGGGCACCCCAGCAAAGATGCTTTGAAGCCCGATACGCTGCATCTGTACCACGCTCTCATTAATAAAGGATAGACATATTAAACCACAGGCAAGTGCAGGTGGCAGGTACGAATCCCGAGGCCAGAGCACTAAGAAGTCAAATACTGAGGAAAATGAAGACATGAAAAAGCAGCCGGAGATTAAGAGCTTTAAGCAGATTTTCACAGTTGGGTGGCCACTGCAATTGCTGGAGTGCAGGAGCAAAAGTGACCTGGATTGTACAATAAACACAATGAAGTGTAATTGCTCTCCAATTAGTATTTGGAAGCGGAGCCGTGTGAAACTTACAGGCAGTGCACTACAGTGCGACCGTCGCCGCACTCCCTCAGCCACTTCTGCACTTGTGCCAGCAGGTTGAGAAAGGCCTTCTTAGAGTCTGGGATTTCACGATAAGCCGACCAGCGCAAGAACTGGAAATGTCGCACTACCAGATGACCTTCCTGCAGCTGAATGATAAAGACAGAGAGAAAACATTAATAAAAGAGACGCACAACAGCAGGCCAAAGAATTCTGCGGGTATTTTCAACGGACAAGACATAATGTTTTTAATTAACTATTTGCAATGACAAAAACATGCTAAGCAAATAAGTTAATTTTAACCCTTTCTACAGCATGATAGGAAATAATCGATATAATCATATATATTTTTTCCCCCACAAATTTTAGACATTGTTTAAATGTATTTTTAAACGTTAATGTCAAACTCAGCCACTTAAACTTTTTAACCAAATTATCAAGTGCTAAAAATCTACCCATCATTTTAATTTAGGCTAAATACGCAACCCTGCAATTCAAAACCCTCTTACACATTCTGGTGCAAGTGTTTTTTGTTTTTTTTTTCTTCGTCAAGGCTAGTCCCACACATGTAGTGCCAGGTAACAGTGTTGCAGAAATGGCAAATCTCACAAAAAAATAAAAATAAGTAAACTAAAACAGCTCACATGAAATATTTAGTTTGACCTCCTGAAACAACATTATCTGAACAACACTGGATCACTGCAAAAAACAAACATTTACCTACAGTTTTTCAAAACTCCAAAATACAATCTACCATACAATGCATCCCCAATACAACTAAATACAAGTACAATATATAAAAAAAGGTTTGAAATGATTAATTTATGTAAATACATAATATGTAAGTACATAAGTAGTTAAGGACACTTAATATAAAGTGGGTCCCTAATAGGTTTTGATGTTTGCACATTAAGAACTCCATATGTATGGCTTTACTAACATAGTAAACTTGCTTGGTAGCTCACCTGGTAGAGCATTGCAATTGGGTACACACACAACGCACATTTCATTTTATAATTTACAGATTCACTTTGATCTGTTTTGGATCAAACTGAACGCACTTTTAGCAGGATATTTCACTTCGAAAGTGTCACAGAATGTGCAAGAAGTATTGTAATATAATTTCACAGAAATGTCACCACATGCGTGGTTTTTTCAATCTGAAGCTGAAGCATGTCCTTTCACTAAATGTCTCATGCTCTGTTTTGCATCCTATTCCTGGAATATCTACTGTACTTCAAACACTCATTTCAAAAACAGCACACGCTATTCAGCTCATCTGCAAGTCATCGACTGGATCCTCTGAGCATTAATTAGCATCTAAATTACTCTGTAACAAATCGTAAAAGCATTGTTCTGTCATGGGGCTGTCTGTTTTTCTTTAACTAGGGATGGCGCTATTTAGCAACACTCTACACCTTGTACCTTTTTGGAGAAGCGAGACTCATCGTTCCAACACGGGTGGCTCTCTCTGGGGTCCTGTGAAGAGGCAGTACGGGACATTTTCTGACAATATCATGGAGTGTTTACCCGGCTTGCAGAGTCTCTGAGAGACAGAGGGGACTGACAGGGGGCTAGCCAAACTGACACAGACACGGATGGGAATGCGGCTAAAGGTTGACAGCCTGTCTGAAAGGAGTGCTAAAGGGGGCTAGCAATGAGAGGTGCAACACTTGGGACAAGATTTCAAAGAGACAAGATGTTGACAATGAAGCCATCAGGGAGGGCTAAAGTCAGCTAGAGGTGTGAGAAAGTGCCTTTTTATTCAGACAAGTCGATATCAGAAGCACAGACCACACTGAGAGATACTGACACAATACATACAACTCTATCTCTCTCACACACGCACGTAAAGTGTGAAATAAGCAGGTCTAATTCCAGAAGTGCAGTGCCTCCAGCGTTAGTTTGTGAAATTGAGACTTTTAATGACTGACCACACTTTTATACCTTTGCTTTAATTTAATCGGTATTGAATTCGATTTCTAAAAGACTCTGAAAAGATCATTTAGCCATTAGCTTCAGTTAATTAACCTTTCCCGGAGTGTTCCTGAATCTCCAGTTTAAAAAAAAAAAGATGGACGTGGAAGATGGGTAATTTGTCTAATGAGGTCTGATTTTAATGAGGTACTGTAATAAATGTCAGTGCTAACACTGGGAGAGAACGGCTCGTGATTGGAAGGCACATACAGGGGATAACATATATCAGAAGATGGCTTATTTGGCCCTATAGACTCACGCGTGTGATGTTGGTCACTCTGAATAGGCGAGTGACGACGTTGTCATCAGTGGATCTGGAGAGCAGCTCGACTGTCATGGGTCCAAACTGCTGCATGCCTGTTTCAGGCCAGTACTGCAGACAAGGCTGACAGAGAGAAAGACACAATTACAGATGCAAATTGCTATTTTAATACACTCCTGTACAAAGGATAGATCAAATGTGTTGTTTAATGAAGGGGCAGCGACCATCAGTGACAAATAAGTAGGGTTGGGTATCGTTTGAATTTTATCGATTCCGATTCCTAATTCCGATTCCAATAAGATAAAAAAATCCATTAAACAAATTTTAAGTCAAATATTTAGATGCCAAACATATTTATTCTGTTTTATGTCTATGGTTTTATCAAAAAAATACCACAGAAAAAAACAACTAGACTAATATAAATTTCAAACATTAAATTGTTAAAGAGAAGTAAACAAATTAATTAGCAATAGCATAAATAAATAAAACTGAACAAATGTCAGGTACAGAAATTGAAATCAAAAGTTGAAAAACACTGTATAGTTCCCTTTCGTGGGAACTTCGAACTGCGTCCTCTAGGTTTCCCATAGCGACCCCTAGAGGACGCAGTGTCTCGTTCCCTACTCAGGGAACCATGGTTACATAAGTAACCTGAGACGTTTTCCTTTAATAAATTAAATATTGATTAATCATTAAATTTACGAAAGATATTCAGTCAGTTAATTATTTTCTTTTGTTCTTTGATTAACATTAATGATAGGCAGCACGTTTATTAGACGGCTGTCTCTTTAACACCGAACACACACAGATCTAAAAATACTGTTACACATGCGTTTTCTTTCTCATCTGTTTACGGCCACTTAAGACAAAAAAACCCGGCTGTGTTTATGATGATATACTGACGTATTTCGTGCATACTGGTCGATAAATGTGAAAGAGAAGTCAGTTCTGGCCCAATACAAGCTTTGTGGAAATGCACGGAACAGTTCGAGAACGGACACAGGTCGGGAACCTGCATTGGGACCACTGTTCTCTGTGCTCGCGCTTCAGATGTGTGCACTGCATGCAAACAGTGTGCAAGTTCTTTCCCTTCCTGCACTTAAATAGTTTAAAATCACATTAAAATGCGAACGTGAGAATCGTTAAGCGGAATCGAAATGCAC
>NW_015505389.1:1152796-1154561 GCF_001515645.1 Sinocyclocheilus grahami | reverse complement strand
TCCTCTAGGGGTCGCTATGGGAAACCTAGAGGACGCAGTGTCTCATTCCCTACCCAGGGAACCATGGTTACATAAGTAACCTGAGACGTTTTCCTTTAATAAATTAAATATTGATTAATCATTAAATTTACGAAAGATATTCAGTCAGTTAATTATTTTCTTTTGTTCTTTGATTAACATTAATGATAGGCAGCACGTTTATTAGACGGCTGTCTCTTTAACACCGAACACACACAGATCTAAAAATACTGTTACACATGCGTTTTCTTTCTCATCTGTTTACGGCCACTTAAGACAAAAAAACCCGGCTGTGTTTATGATGATATACTGACGTATTTCGTGCATACTGGTCGATAAATGTGAAAGAGAAGTCAGTTCTGGCCCAATACAAGCTTTGTGGAAATGCACGGAACAGTTCGAGAACGGACACAGGTCGGGAACCTGCATTGGGACCACTGTTCTCTGTGCTCGCGCTTCAGATGTGTGCACTGCATGCAAACAGTGTGCAAGTTCTTTCCCTTCCTGCACTTAAATAGTTTAAAATCACATTAAAATGCGAACGTGAGAATCGTTAAGTGGAATCGAAATGCACATGTCTTATCGAATACCCGATTATTGGAAATTTGGAACCGGTTCTCGATACCCAACCCTACAAATAAGGATTAAATAATGCCCATGACAAAAAAAAAATCTAGTTTGAAACACCAGTGCCAAGAAATGTTGTTAGAAATGTAATATATATTTTATTTTTTCAATTTTGAAATTCATGTTAGTTTTCATTTTGTTTATATATCGGGTAGATGCGAAGCGGAAACGGTTGCCTCCGCAAAGAATCAGAATCAGAATCAGAATGAGCTTTATTGCCAGGTATGTTTACACATACAAGGAATTTGTTTTCGTGACAGAAGCTTCCACAGTGCAACAGAATGATAGTGACAGAACAAAAAAAGATAATTAAAAAAATAATAATAAATAAATAAATAATAGAACAAGTAAATAAGGAATAAAAATATACAAATCGACAACTGTATGTACAGGTATATACCAATAGACAGTTGTATGTACAGGTATATTATGTGCAAATTGAAATTTAGACTGAGTATGTGTGTTAGATAAATAAGTGTATGAGTGAATAAATAGTGTGTGTTCCACAGTTATTGTCAAGTGTTCATAAGATGGATGGCCTGAGGGAAGAAACTGTTCCTGTGTCTGGTCGTTCTGGTGCTCAGTGCTCTGTAGCGTCGACCAGATGGCAACAGTTCAAAGAGGGAGTGTGCTGGATGTGAGGGGTCCAGAGTGATTCTGCCAGCCCTTTTGCTCACTCTGGATGAGTACAGTTCTTGGAGAGAAGGGAGGGTTGTACCAATGATTCGCTCAGCTGTCCGGACTACCCTCTGAAGTCTTCTGAGGTCAGATTTGGTAGCTGAGCTGAACCAGGCAGGTATAGAAGTGCAGAGGACAGATTCAATGATGGCGGAGTAGAACTGTTTCAGCAGCTCCTGTGACAGGTTGAACTTCCTCAGCTGGCGAAGGAAGTACAACCTCTGCTGGGCCTTTTTCACAATGGAGTCAATGTGAGTGTCCCACTTCAGGTCCTGAGAGATTGTGGTGCCCAGGAACCTGAATGACTCCACTACAGTCACAGTGCTGTCCATGATGGTGAGTGGGGGGAGTGCAGGGGGGATTCTCCTGAAGTACACGGTCATCTCCACAGTTTTGAGCGTGTTGAGCTCCAGGTTGTTGAGACTGCACCAGACAGCCAGCT
>NW_015505389.1:1091147-1152598 GCF_001515645.1 Sinocyclocheilus grahami | reverse complement strand
TCCTCTAGGGGTCGCTATGGGAAACCTAGAGGACGCAGTGTCTCGTTCCCTAACCATGGTTCCATGGTTACATAAGTAACCTGAGACGTTCCCTTTCATGGGAACTTCGAACTGGGTCCTCTAGGGGTCGCACCTAGAGGATTATTTTCTTTTGTTCTTTGATTAACATTAATGATAGGCAGCACGTTTATTAGACGGCTGTCTCTTTAACACCGAACACACACAGATCTAAAAATACTGTTACACATGCGTTTTCTTTCTCATCTGTTTACGGCCACTTAAGACAAAAAAACCCGGCTGTGTTTATGATGATATACTGACGTATTTCGTGCATACTGGTCGATAAATGTGAAAGAGAAGTCAGTTCTGGCCCAATACAAGCTTTGTGGAAATGCACGGAACAGTTCGAGAACGGACACAGGTCGGGAACCTGCATTGGGACCACTGTTCTCTGTGCTCGCGCTTCAGATGTGTGCACTGCATGCAAACAGTGTGCAAGTTCTTTCCCTTCCTGCACTTAAATAGTTTAAAATCACATTAAAATGCGAACGTGAGAATCGTTAAGTGGAATCGAAATGCACATGTCTTATCGAATACCCGATTATTGGAAATTTGGAACCGGTTCTCGATACCCAACCCTACAAATAAGGATTAAATAATGCCCATGACAAAAAAAAAATCTAGTTTGAAACACCAGTGCCAAGAAATGTTGTTAGAAATGTAATATATATTTTATTTTTTCAATTTTGAAATTCATGTTAGTTTTCATTTTGTTTATATATCGGGTAGATGCGAAGCGGAAACGGTTGCCTCCGCAAAGAATCAGAATCAGAATCAGAATGAGCTTTATTGCCAGGTATGTTTACACATACAAGGAATTTGTTTTCGTGACAGAAGCTTCCACAGTGCAACAGAATGATAGTGACAGAACAAAAAAAGATAATTAAAAAAATAATAATAAATAAATAAATAATAGAACAAGTAAATAAGGAATAAAAATATACAAATCGACAACTGTATGTACAGGTATATACCAATAGACAGTTGTATGTACAGGTATATTATGTGCAAATTGAAATTTAGACTGAGTATGTGTGTTAGATAAAGAAGTGTATGAGTGAATTAGACTGAGTATGAGTGTTAGATAAATAAGTGTATGAGTGAATAAATAGTGTGTGTTCCACAGTTATTGTCAAGTGTTCATGAGATGGATGGCCTGAGGGAAGAAACTGTTCCTGTGTCTGGTCGTTCTGGTGCTCAGAGCTCTGTAGCGTCGACCAGATGGCAACAGTTCAAAGAGGGAGTGTGCTGGATGTGAGGGGTCCAGAGTGATTCTGCCAGCCCTTTTGCTCACTCTGGACGAGTACAGTTCTTGGAGAGAAGGGAGGGTTGTACCAATGATTCGCTCAGCAGTCCGGACTACCCTCTGAAGTCTTCTGAGGTCAGATTTGGTAGCTGAGCTGAACCAGACAGTTATTGAAGTGCAGAGGACAGATTCAATAATGGCGGAGTAGAACTGTTTCAGCAGCTCCTGCTGCAGGTTAAACTTCCTCAGCTGTCGAAGGAAGTACAACCTCTGCTGGGCCTTTTTCACAATGGAGTCAATGTGAGTGTCCCCCTTCAGGTCCTGAGAGATTGTGGTGCCCAGGAACCTGAATGACTCCACTGCAGTTACAGTGCTGTCCATGATGGTGAGTGGGGGGGGTGCAGAGGGGTTTCTCCTGAAGTCCACTGTCATCTCCACAGTTTTTAGCGTGTTGAGCGCCAGGTTGTTGAGACTGCACCAGACAGCCAGCTGCTCGACCTCCTGTCTGTAAGCAGACTCGTCACCGTCCTGTATGAGGCCGATGAGTGTGGTGTCGTCTGCAAACTTCAGGAGCTTGACAGAGGGGTCTTTAGATGTGCAGTCGTTGGTGTACAGGGAGAAGAGCAGTGGAGAGAGAACACAACCCTGAGGAGCTCCAGTGCTGATGGTGCGGGTGTTGGATGTGTATTTTCCCAGCCTCACTAGCTGCTGCCTGTCTGTCAGGAAGCTGTTGATCCACTGACAGATGGAGGTGGGCACGGAGAGCTGAGTTAGTTTGGGCAGGAGGAGGTTTGGGATGATGGTGTTAAAGGCCGAGCTGAAGTCCACGAACAGGATCCTCACATAAGTCCCTGGTCTGTCTAGATGTTGCAGAACATAATGCAGTCCCATGTTGACTGCATCGTCCACAGACCTGTTTGCTCTGTAGGCAAACTGAAGCAAGGGTCTTCAGGGATTAAATAGTGCAGTAAGACAACATTTATTTGAATTAATTATTGATCGAGAGAGATGACAGTTGTGTGTGAATTACCTCTGTCTGCGCGTCTCTCTCAAACAATGAAGCTGTTTAGTTACTTCAAAAACAGCGATTTTACCCCCTCCTTGCTGAGAAATATAATGTAGCAATCTAGTATCTATGCTATTTTATTAATAAAAGTCGTAATAAGTTTCTGTGTGTGCGCAGCCAGATCTGCAATCTCCGACCTCTCTCCCACTCTGTGCATCAATTAAAGCAGCGCATTAATACAGAACGGTGATTAAACTGACTTGGAACTACCCATGCATTAAACGGCTTTAATGCATACCTGCCAGCCAATCAGAATCGAGTAATCAGACAGACCATGGTATAAATAATACCATTATATATTTGAATTATACCATTTCATATTGACAACATGATCAAATATTAGCCGGTAACACTTTACAATTAAAAATGTGTTAACATTCATGAATTTAATCCACCGTAATTTAAGGTAGTTAACACATGAACTAACATATAATAACAATGAGAAATACACGTGTTACAGTATTTATTAATATTTAACATAAATTCATAAAAATGCAACTGTTCATTGTTTGTTCATGTTAGTTCAGGTATATTAAATAACATTAGCAGATTCATGTATTTATTCATTTATTTTAATAATGTTTCAGTTAATGATGAAATTAACAAATATAGTATTTTTCATTGTAAGTTCACATTAACTACTGTAGTTATCTAATGTCAACTAATGTAATATTATTGCAAAGTGTAAATTTGAACCTATTTCTTAATAATATTTTAAACAGCTTTTATATATATATATATATATATAAAATCATAGAAAATAATCATAGAATCATAGAAAATACATATTAAATTCAATGCATGCATGAAATGCATATATATATATATATATATATATATATATATATACAGCAGAAAATGGGCATCTTGCGATTAGGCGAAGGGTGAAGATAGACAGTGAAAGGATAATGGAGTCAAGGAAACGCCAGAGATAGGCTAATCAGCACTGAAAATCCAATTGCGGCCCACCAAGATAAATAATACTTGCTCGTTTCTCCAATCTCCCACCAGATTACCATTTGCTCAATGTGTCAATTAATTTTCACTCACGCCGGTTGCAGACAGATCTAATCCAGCACAGTGTTATTTGAAACGAGCAGGCGTAAAACAGCTTCAGCAATGTATTTCCAATGAGAGATAGAGAGATGCTGATATAGATGAGATAGAAATTGATAAATCCTTGTCACAGTGATGTGTATTAACAGAGTGACATGGTGCAGAAGAATATTAATCCGAACACACTCAGACAGATCAGAAAAGAGTGACTGTAGCAGAAAGAGAACAGAGAGATATTTCTAGAAGGTTAGATTACTAATTGAGTGTGATAATGTCTGGAAAAACACTCACACACATCAGATGGAAGACAGGAAGCAGAAATAACTATTAAATAATGTTGTACAGATCACCTCACTAATGCAAAAGCACACGCACAGACACACACGCACACACACAAACACACACACACACACACTCGCACACGCACAAACACACACACAAACACAAACACACAAACTCACACACACACACACACACACACACGCACACAAACACAAACACACACATACTGATTTTATTATCAGTTGAGTCTTAAAGATGACACACTCTGATTTTGTATTCAGTGGAATAATGCGGACCAGAGATGCTTTATCATGGAGAACGGGTCACAGTGCTTGCCTACAAGGGGAGAGGAGTGGAAATCACGGGTAAGTTGGTATCTTGGTGAGTTTGTCCTTTCCATTGCCAATTTAGACAGACAAACACATTATCAATGTGGGGAGTCTCAAATGAAAAGCACGTTGTGTGTTTTCTGTTCACCCAAAGTGAGAATTATGGGCTCTGTGGGGGGTTATTTTCACACCACAGTCGTCAAAAACATTACAAATCGCTATAAATCTCACAGTTTTAAATTTAACCTGGACAACTTTCATATGTAGAAACAAATTTTGTGAAAAAAATCGAATGAAAAAGACTGTACTTTATCGTGGTTCTGTCGCTTGGAATATGGTTCCCATAAATATACGAAAGAGTAACTGTACATATGTATTTCGAAGAAAATGTGAAGATTTGCTTGTAAATATGTAGATGTATATTTTGACTGCTGCTACTGCTGAGATGTATAGTTTTGTAGATGTACATTTTAAGTGCTGCGATTGCTGAGATGTATAGTTTTGTGATGTGATAAGTGAAATTGTGGTTCGTTTTTATTTATTTGTAAGACTGTTTGTCTTGGATTGATTTCTGGACCCCAGGAAGACTAGCAACCTCTTTGTGGAAGCTAATGGGTATGGGATCAGATTCCCGCCAAATGTATTGCAGTCAAGGATAAAAAAAATAACAAGCGTGAAACCAAAATTTAAAAACGCAAGTAAAATTATATTGCACAAAAAGGTAGGCGTACAGCAGTGACAGACAAACACATATAACGGTGTCCTGCATGGAAAGATGTTACCCCAGCTGACAGTTATCCATTTTCACCTGTACAAGTACACTGAACACTGAGCATCGGCAGTAATGAGGCACGTTGGAGTGACGTCACCACCCATCTTCAGCTGATTGGTTAGAGGAGGAGCTGTCAATCTAGAACTAGTGGACCAATGATGACGCTTATTTACGTGGAATAAAGAGCGAAGGGAAAAACAGCACAAGCGTACAAAAAAAATAAAAATATCTGCAGAAAATGTCTGAGAGCACAAAAAACAGATAAATATAACCAAGGAAAACATGATTTTGTGTGCAATTCGGATAATTTTGCATTAATATTTATAATAGTTTTGTGCAATATGATTTTAAACGTGTTTAAAGTTTTGATTTGTGCTTATTATTATTTTTAAATGCATTCTAAAATTTTTGATTAACACTTATTATTTTTTTGATCCGTGACCATTGTTTGCTATTCTGAAAACTTTGCTTTCGTTTTTTTTTATTTTGTGCAATATAATTTTACTTGCGTTTTTAAATTTTGGTTTCACACTTGTTACTTTTTTTTTATCCGTGACTGCAATACATTTTGGCGGGAATCTATAAATATATCTTACCCAGGCTGAGTTGGACTGGTTGAGCTGGTTGAGCATGACGATGGAGGTACAGCCGTAGTCAAACACCAGTCTCCAGAAGTCAGCGGTGGTGGTGGGCAGGGGGTGAGGGGTCACCACGAACGCAGCCGGCTGCAGGAAGCTGTCCATCAGTGCCGCATTTATGTAGTTGTTGCTGTCGCCCTCGGTGGAGACTAGAAACGCCAGCGCACGGTCGGGCGGCAGCACGTCCATGCTCCGGTTCTTCTCACGGTTGCGGGGCAGCAGAGAGACGCTGCACTCCTCTACATCCAGGTGAGGGGTGACAGAGTTTAGAGTCTGAAGAGACAGAAGTCAGACACAGAGAAAAGACAAGGGATCAAAGGGTGTCTGAAAGCACTCAGAGGACGTGGAAAGATAGAAGTAAGTAGACTATGAGAGGATGAGGAAGTAAAACTATGCAGGCAATGGCTAGAGGCAAGAATGACCAACAGAGAAAATGGAAGAGGTGAATAATGCCATGAAAGAGAATTTTCAAGACTTCTACAATCCTTCAGACACTAAAGCATAAAGCACAAGATGATAGATTACTGCCTTGAATAAGTTATTTCGAATAGCAATTAGGGGTGGGGGGAAAAATCGATACAGCATAGTATCGCGATATTTTCCGCGGCAATACTGTATCGATACACGGACGCCAAGTATCGATCTTTTATTATACTATTTGGTAGAATAATAAAATCAATTTCTTTAAAATCCAGTTGAGTTTTTTTTCTGGTGAGGTCAGCTGGGTCACCTTCAGGATGCAGTAAGTTAGTAAAATAAAGAAGGTGGCATCGCGGAAAGTTATCAGAAAAGCCCCGTCCGCGTTTAAATCGGATGTATGGACTTACTTTGGATTTGTAAACAAGGAGGGGATGTAAGTAGGGATGCACCGAAAATATAGGTTACATATAATAATAATAATAATATATATGGCGCGCCGCATCGTGCCCCGCCCCGCAGTGTGTGAAACCAAAATTTAAAAACGCAAGTAAAATTATATTGCACAAAAAGGTAGGCGTACAGCAGTGACAGACAAACACATATAACGGTGTCCTGCATGGAAAGATGTTACCCCAGCTGACAGTTATCCATTTTCACCTGTACAAGTACACTGAACACTGAGCATCGGCAGTAATGAGGCACGTTGGAGTGACGTCACCACCCATCTTCAGCTGATTGGTTAGAGGAGGAGCTGTCAATCTAGAACTAGTGGACCAATGATGACGCTTATTTACGTGGAATAAAGAGCGAAGGGAAAAACAGCACAAGCGTACAAAAAAAATAAAAATATCTGCAGAAAATGTCTGAGAGCACAAAAAACAGATAAATATAACCAAGGAAAACATGATTTTGTGTGCAATTCGGATAATTTTGCATTAATATTTATAATAGTTTTGTGCAATATGATTTTAAACGTGTTTAAAGTTTTGATTTGTGCTTATTATTATTTTTAAATGCATTCTAAAATTTTTGATTAACACTTATTATTTTTTTGATCCGTGACCATTGTTTGCTATTCTGAAAACTTTGCTTTCGTTTTTTTTTATTTTGTGCAATATAATTTTACTTGCGTTTTTAAATTTTGGTTTCACACTTGTTACTTTTTTTTTATCCGTGACTGCAATACATTTTGGCGGGAATCTATAAATATATCTTACCCAGGCTGAGTTGGACTGGTTGAGCTGGTTGAGCATGACGATGGAGGTACAGCCGTAGTCAAACACCAGTCTCCAGAAGTCAGCGGTGGTGGTGGGGAGGGGGTGAGGGGTCACCACGAACGCAGCCGGCTGCAGGAAGCTGTCCATCAGTGCCGCATTTATGTAGTTGTTGCTGTCGCCCTCGGTGGAGACTAGAAACGCCAGCGCACGGTCGGGCGGCAGCACGTCCATGCTCCGGTTCTTCTCACGGTTGCGGGGCAGCAGAGAGACGCTGCACTCCTCTACATCCAGGTGAGGGGTGACAGAGTTTAGAGTCTGAAGAGACAGAAGTCAGACACAGAGAAAAGACAAGGGATCAAAGGGTGTCTGAAAGCACTCAGAGGACGTGGAAAGATAGAAGTAAGTAGACTATGAGAGGATGAGGAAGTAAAACTATGCAGGCAATGGCTAGAGGCAAGAATGACCAACAGAGAAAATGGAAGAGGTGAATAATGCCATGAAAGAGAATTTTCAAGACTTCTACAATCCTTCAGACACTAAAGCATAAAGCACAAGATGATAGATTACTGCCTTGAATAAGTTATTTCGAATAGCAATTAGGGGTGGGGGGAAAAATCGATACAGCATAGTATCGCGATATTTTCCGCGGCAATACTGTATCGATACACGGACGCCAAGTATCGATCTTTTATTATACTATTTGGTAGAATAATAAAATCAATTTCTTTAAAATCCAGTTGAGTTTTTTTTCTGGTGAGGTCAGCTGGGTCACCTTCAGGATGCAGTAAGTTAGTAAAATAAAGAAGGTGGCATCGCGGAAAGTTATCAGAAAAGCCCCGTCCGCGTTTAAATCGGATGTATGGACTTACTTTGGATTTGTAAACAAGGAGGGGATGTAAGTAGGGATGCACCGAAAATATAGGTTACATATAATAATAATAATAATATATATGGCGCGCCGCATCGTGCCCCGCCCCGCAGTGTTCAGCGCACATGTTTCACTCTCCTCGTCACGGCGCGGTTTGACGCTCAACTCAATATTCCGATCTACGAATGTGCGTTCCGCTCGTGTACCGCTCATGCTCACCGGAAAAGCAAAGTCCACTCAAATAATGCGCTGACAGGAAATAGGGGTTATGTGCAACAGACTTTCGTATTCTGTTAACCGGGTCTCGTTGCTTCCAGTTCAAGCGTTTTGCATATGCTTAGTTAAATATGAAGCAGTTTTACACAAGATGCCTTCAAAGTAGATACCAATGATGATCATAACCAATGTCCATCACATATGCGGACTGATATCTAAATTATTATTATTTTTATTCTTATCACATTTAGATATAAAAATTCAATAAAACATCAACAATAAAAACAGCTAGCTAGTTTTACTGATTATCTTAAAAGTCCATAGATATCGCTATTATTTAATACGGCTGTTAACACGTTCTCCGACAAGCGGAAGCAATGAGACCTGTTTTCCGGGTTTGGTCAGATAATGTTCGACATATACCCTATTTCTATGCAGTATACTTGTTGCGGTTTGCAGTAGAGCTACTGTGCTGCAACATGGTGTAGGCTAGTTCAGCTGTATTGGGCAACGCTGCTAAAATAATGCTACCTTCAGTGACGCTATGCTCTGCTCATATGCTCTGATAATAATAGCTTTGTAGGACTATACATTGTTTGGATAATTAGTCCAAAAAAAAAAACCGTATATCTGATTCTGTTACATAGAGGTGAATAAAAATAATATATTTAATATTAAGCTAACACTTTTCAATAAGGTTCCATTAGTTAATGTATTAACTATCATGAACGAACAAGGAACAATACATTTATTACAGTATTTATTCATCTTTCTTAATGTTAGTTAATGAGAATACTGTTATACACTTAGTTCATGTTAATTCAGAGTGCATTAACTGTTAACAAGCACAACTGTTGATTTTAATAATGCATTAGTAAATGCTGAAATTGATATGAAGATTAGTAAATGCTGAAGAACTATTGTTCATTCTTAGTTCATTAACTAAAGTAGTTAACTAATGAACCTTATTGTAAAGTGTTACCAATATTAATATAAATTCTGTCCATTTTTATTGTGTTACTTTCAGTAAAAGTGTGGTTATTTTATTGGCTTGTGTTTTGTTTTGTTTTTTTAATTCAGTATCATTAAAATTGAGTTCAATTTAAAAAGTCTTACAAAATTACTTTATATGATTTAATAAAATAATAAATAATCATTACAAAGCAGCCAAGTGCATCCAGAATTTTCGGTTTCCGTTTCGGCTCAGAATTTTAATTTTGGTGCATCCCTAGATGTAAGACTACATGTTTTATTTAATTTAATTTAAATTGAACAGTAATTTACTTTCAATTGCCCCAATTGCTGAAGGGTCTGCATAACTTTTTAGTACAATTTCAAGTTGCATTGTTCAAAATACCTGTAGTAGCACAGCAGTGCATACCTGTTTACATTTAATTAAGGTGGACTAGATTAGACTGTAATACAAATAGTTGCGTTTGACAGGTGCATACAACATTTATGACAGGTTTTCATGAAAGTGTTGGTCAGTTTGTCTAAAAATCCCATTGTGAACCCATGGAGAATTAGTCTTTTGGGTTTTGGCATCACAACTGCTGCACACGTTGTTGATCCAGTTCTATTATTATTATTATTATTATTTTAGTATTATTTATATACTATTATAGTAATTTTTTTTTATATATATTTTCAGTTTTATATATTTATTTGTTTATTATTTTGCTTACATTTGAGTATGTTTTCAGTGTGCTTTTGTCATTATTATTACTTATTTCTATTCAGCTTTAATTTATTTTATTTTAGTTTTAGTCTAACAGCTGCATTAATAACAGCTGCACTGATCATTCAGTTAATAACACACTGTATAAGAATCAAGCATGTAAACTTCAAAAAATTTCTGTAAATTCGGTCACATTTTAATTAAACTCCTAATTTGCTGTTTATTAATAGTCCATAAGGAAGTTGTTAAGTTTAGGTATGGGGAGTGTTATGGGATCTAAAATATGGTCATGCAGAATAAGACATTAAGATGCTTCATAAGTACTAATAAACCGTCAGTATGCTAGTAATGTGCATGCTAAGCAACTAGTTAATAGTGTGAATTGGTCCCTAAACTAAAGTGTTACCGGAAATTCATTATTATGATTAGTTTATTATTGTATTATTATCATTTTGTCTTGTGCACTGCATGTAAACATCTGTTGTGTGAAATAGCGTATTCAAGGCAGTAATAAACACTGCAACGATGAAATAAAACTATTTTATGACCCCTCTTTTTTAATTGTTACCATTTTGCAGATTCTGTAAGATGTATGTAAACTTATGATCCCAACTGTAGATAGATGCAGAGATTTGCCTTTGAAGTTGATGATTTTGTCTCAGGCAAATAATGTCTACAGAGCTTAATGGCTGAAAATAAATGCACACTGGTCACATACAAATACTTCTGCTATGAGCCTTGAGGTGAATGGATCAGACTGAGAATTATGCAGATTATTACACTTAATGGGTAAAGTGCTTCAATCCCAATTGGTTCTGACAGCACAAATGGGACATTGCAATTATGATTATTACGATACACAGTCTCAGAGCAGCAGGCATGAAGCCATTAATAGCTTAATGTTAAAAACACACACGCAAGTGGGACTGTAAGGTGAGGGGACACCTCATTAAACCCATTCTAATGAAAATAGACTTTACAGCTGGTTGTTACTTTCAGTAAAAGTGTGGTTATTTTATTGGCTTGTGTTTTGTTTTGTTTTTTTAATTCAGTATCATTAAAATTGAGTTCAATTTAAAAAGTCTTACAAAATTACTTTATATGATTTAATAAAATAATAAATAATCATTACAAAGCAGCCAAGTGCATCCAGAATTTTCGGTTTCCGTTTCGGCTCAGAATTTTAATTTTGGTGCATCCCTAGATGTAAGACTACATGTTTTATTTAATTTAATTTAAATTGAACAGTAATTTACTTTCAATTGCCCCAATTGCTGAAGGGTCTGCATAACTTTTTAGTACAATTTCAAGTTGCATTGTTCAAAATACCTGTAGTAGCACAGCAGTGCATACCTGTTTACATTTAATTAAGGTGGACTAGATTAGACTGTAATACAAATAGTTGCGTTTGACAGGTGCATACAACATTTATGACAGGTTTTCATGAAAGTGTTGGTCAGTTTGTCTAAAAATCCCATTGTGAACCCATGGAGAATTAGTCTTTTGGGTTTTGGCATCACAACTGCTGCACACGTTGTTGATCCAGTTCTATTATTATTATTATTATTATTATTATTATTATTATTTTAGTATTATTTATATACTATTATAGTAATTTTTTTTTATATATATATTTTCAGTTTTATATATTTATTTGTTTATTATTTTGCTTACATTTGAGTATGTTTTCAGTGTGCTTTTGTCATTATTATTACTTATTTCTATTCAGCTTTAATTTATTTTATTTTAGTTTTAGTCTAACAGCTGCATTAATAACAGCTGCACTGATCATTCAGTTAATAACACACTGTATAAGAATCAAGCATGTAAACTTCAAAAAATTTCTGTAAATTCGGTCACATTTTAATTAAACTCCTAATTTGCTGTTTATTAATAGTCCATAAGGAAGTTGTTAAGTTTAGGTATGGGGAGTGTTATGGGATCTAAAATATGGTCATGCAGAATAAGACATTAAGATGCTTCATAAGTACTAATAAACCGTCAGTATGCTAGTAATGTGCATGCTAAGCAACTAGTTAATAGTGTGAATTGGTCCCTAAACTAAAGTGTTACCGCAAATTCATTATTATGATTAGTTTATTATTGTATTATTATCATTTTGTCTTGTGCACTGCATGTAAACATCTGTTGTGTGAAATAGCGTATTCAAGGCAGTAATAAACACTGCAACGATGAAATAAAACTATTTTATGACCCCTCTTTTTTAATTGTTACCATTTTGCAGATTCTGTAAGATGTATGTAAACTTATGATCCCAACTGTAGATAGATGCAGAGATTTGCCTTTGAAGTTGATGATTTTGTCTCAGGCAAATAATGTCTACAGAGCTTAATGGCTGAAAATAAATGCACACTGGTCACATACAAATACTTCTGCTATGAGCCTTGAGGTGAATGGATCAGACTGAGAATTATGCAGATTATTACACTTAATGGGTAAAGTGCTTCAATCCCAATTGGTTCTGACAGCACAAATGGGACATTGCAATTATGATTATTACGATACACAGTCTCAGAGCAGCAGGCATGAAGCCATTAATAGCTTAATGTTAAAAACACACACGCAAGTGGGACTGTAAGGTGAGGGGACACCTCATTAAACCCATTCTAATGAAAATAGACTTTACAGCTGGTTGACTTCATCACATTTTGATCTGTGAGTTAGTATGCGGCACTTAACCTGGATGAAACAAAATGACATGATTTGCATAAAGCCCCAATGAAAATATCATAAAATTAATACAGTTCACACAAAGCCAAGCCTCTATGATACTCTGGTCTCTACATTAGTGTTATTTTAGTACTACTTATAACAGTTCTTTCTGGTCCTCGAATCTGATTGGCTGAGAGAAGTGTGATATTCTAGTGATAACAGAAATCCAACCACTTCACCATTTGTTTCACTCCGCTTGCGGTATTTCTCACTGCGAGTGTCATGACGGATGCCCAAATCCACTATAATTTTACAAATAATACTGTTTTGTGTCACAGAATGTAGTTTTGAGAGTTTTTAGGCGAGAATGTACTTGTTTAAACTTCAAATATGCAGTTTGTTAACAAAGATAACGTCTATTTGAAAATTTGCTTCAGTCTTTTCAGAGATGTGAGCTCCAGGGCGTCAGCGGCTGTTCAGCCCTCATGAACCCGCCGAGAGCAGCCTCACCTCGGCCAGATCTTCTGGAATTTGCCGCTAGCTCTGATGTCTCTATAGTGGTTAAACACGAGCTATAATTTGTTTTGGGTAAATCGGGTAGTCTTTGGTCTCATTAATCTATTATTTGTTCCAGAGCAAATAGTGCATACCTGTTTACATTTAATTAAGGTGGACTAGATTAGACTGTAATACAAATAGTTGCGTTTGACAGGTGCATACAACATTTATGACAGGTTTTCATGAAAGTGTTGGTCAGTTTGTCTAAAAATCCCATTGTGAACCCATGGAGAATTAGTCTTTTGGGTTTTGGCATCACAACTGCTGCACACGTTGTTGATCCAGTTCTATTATTATTATTATTATTATTTTAGTATTATTTATATACTATTATAGTAATTTTTTTTTATATATATTTTCAGTTTTATATATTTATTTGTTTATTATTTTGCTTACATTTGAGTATGTTTTCAGTGTGCTTTTGTCATTATTATTACTTATTTCTATTCAGCTTTAATTTATTTTATTTTAGTTTTAGTCTAACAGCTGCATTAATAACAGCTGCACTGATCATTCAGTTAATAACACACTGTATAAGAATCAAGCATGTAAACTTAAAAAAAAGTTTAATTTCTGTAAATTCGGTCACATTTTAATTAAACTCCTAATTTGCTGTTTATTAATAGTCCATAAGGAAGTTGTTAAGTTTAGGTATGGGGAGTGTTATGGGATCTAAAATATGGTCATGCAGAATAAGACATTAAGATGCTTCATAAGTACTAATAAACCGTCAGTATGCTAGTAATGTGCATGCTAAGCAACTAGTTAATAGTGTGAATTGGTCCCTAAACTAAAGTGTTACCGCAAATTCATTATTATGATTAGTTTATTATTGTATTATTATCATTTTGTCTTGTGCACTGCATGTAAACATCTGTTGTGTGAAATAGCGTATTCAAGGCAGTAATAAACACTGCAACGATGAAATAAAACTATTTTATGACCCCTCTTTTTTAATTGTTACCATTTTGCAGATTCTGTAAGATGTATGTAAACTTATGATCCCAACTGTAGATAGATGCAGAGATTTGCCTTTGAAGTTGATGATTTTGTCTCAGGCAAATAATGTCTACAGAGCTTAATGGCTGAAAATAAATGCACACTGGTCACATACAAATACTTCTGCTATGAGCCTTGAGGTGAATGGATCAGACTGAGAATTATGCAGATTATTACACTTAATGGGTAAAGTGCTTCAATCCCAATTGGTTCTGACAGCACAAATGGGACATTGCAATTATGATTATTACGATACACAGTCTCAGAGCAGCAGGCATGAAGCCATTAATAGCTTAATGTTAAAAACACACACGCAAGTGGGACTGTAAGGTGAGGGGACACCTCATTAAACCCATTCTAATGAAAATAGACTTTACAGCTGGTTGACTTCATCACATTTTGATCTGTGAGTTAGTATTCGGCACTTAACCTGGATGAAACAAAATGACATGATTTGCATAAAGCCCCAATGAAAATATCATAAAATTAATACAGTTCACACAAAGCCAAGCCTCTATGATACTCTGGTCTCTACATTAGTGTTATTTTAGTACTACTTATAACAGTTCTTTCTGGTCCTCGAATCTGATTGGCTGAGAGAAGTGTGATATTCTAGTGATAACAGAAATCCAACCACTTCACCATTTGTTTCACTCCGCTTGCGGTATTTCTCACTGCGAGTGTCATGACGGATGCCCAAATCCACTATAATTTTACAAATAATACTGTTTTGTGTCACAGAATGTAGTTTTGAGAGTTTTTAGGCGAGAATGTACTTGTTTAAACTTCAAATATGCAGTTTGTTAACAAAGATAACGTCTATTTGAAAATTTGCTTCAGTCTTTTCAGAGATGTGAGCTCCAGGGCGTCAGCGGCTGTTCAGCACTCATGAACCCGCCGAGAGCAGCCTCACCTCGGCCAGATCTTCTGGAATTTGCCGCTAGCTCTGATGTCTCTATAGTGGTTAAACACGAGCTATAATTTGTTTTGGGTAAATCGGGTAGTCTTTGGTCTCATTAATCTATTATTTGTTCCAGAGCAAATAGTTTTGTCTGAGAGCATCATCTCATCACGTTATATTTTATGTAACTTTGATGCTGTATATCAGAGCGCTGCCTTTGTACTTTTGACTGAATTGCCTAGCAACTTTTATGATGCCTATTGTTGTTGTTTATTAAATATTATTATTCAATAAATAATATTTTAAATAATAATAGTAGCATTTAATGATAGTATTTAGTATTGAGAAACGGTGAGTGTGTGTTTGTGATGGTGATTTTAGTTACATTGTTCCGCCATTAGACGGCGACAGTCAGCAGTAAATACTTTTATATTGAAAGAGATTGATACAGGGTTGTAAACAAGGAAGCTAATTTTTCTTCTTTTTTTTTCAACAACACCTTGTAAGTCGCTGCCAACAAATGCAGTGAGCAGCGCTGTCATCGGAAATCACTCTTAACAGAGATGTCCTAATGTTTTATTGTGAATATGAGATTGAGCTGAATAATAAATGCTGAATGAGATGCAGGTAATCGCACTCGCTCAGTCCAACTCTCTCTCATAATAATCTAAATATAATTTTCTTTTTTTTTCAACAACACCTTGTAAGTCGCTGCCAACAAATGCAGTGAGCAGCGCTGTCATCGGAAATCACTCTTAACAGAGATGTCCTAATGTTTTATTGTGAATATGAGATTGAGCTGAATAATAAATGCTGAATGAGATGCAGGTAATCGCACTCGCTCAGTCCATCTCTCTCTCATAATAATCTAAATATAATTCAGTGAGCTTTTAATACAGAGATTCAATAAGCTTTCAATTAAACGTTAAACTAAACGTTCCTTCGTTACTAAAGTTCTAAGTAACGTTTTTCTTTTTTTTTCAGTTCACACAAAGCCAAGCCTCTATGATACTCTGGTCTCTACATTAGTGTTATTTTAGTACTACTTATAACAGTTCTTTCTGGTCCTCGAATCTGATTGGCTGAGAGAAGTGTGATATTCTAGTGATAACAGAAATCCAACCACTTCACCATTTGTTTCACTCCGCTTGCGGTATTTCTCACTGCGAGTGTCATGACGGATGCCCAAATCCACTATAATTTTACAAATAATACTGTTTTGTGTCACAGAATGTAGTTTTGAGAGTTTTTAGGCGAGAATGTACTTGTTTAAACTTCAAATATGCAGTTTGTTAACAAAGATAACGTCTATTTGAAAATTTGCTTCAGTCTTTTCAGAGATGTGAGCTCCAGGGCGTCAGCGGCTGTTCAGCACTCATGAACCCGCCGAGAGCAGCCTCACCTCGGCCAGATCTTCTGGAATTTGCCGCTAGCTCTGATGTCTCTATAGTGGTTAAACACGAGCTATAATTTGTTTTGGGTAAATCGGGTAGTCTTTGGTCTCATTAATCTATTATTTGTTCCAGAGCAAATAGTTTTGTCTGAGAGCATCATCTCATCACGTTATATTTTATGTAACTTTGATGCTGTATATCAGAGCGCTGCCTTTGTACTTTTGACTGAATTGCCTAGCAACTTTTATGATGCCTATTGTTGTTGTTTATTAAATATTATTATTCAATAAATAATATTTTAAATAATAATAGTAGCATTTAATGATAGTATTTAGTATTGAGAAACGGTGAGTGTGTGTTTGTGATGGTGATTTTAGTTACATTGTTCCGCCATTAGACGGCGACAGTCAGCAGTAAATACTTTTATATTGAAAGAGATTGATACAGGGTTGTAAACAAGGAAGCTAATTTTTCTTCTTTTTTTTTCAACAACACCTTGTAAGTCGCTGCCAACAAATGCAGTGAGCAGCGCTGTCATCGGAAATCACTCTTAACAGAGATGTCCTAATGTTTTATTGTGAATATGAGATTGAGCTGAATAATAAATGCTGAATGAGATGCAGGTAATCGCACTCGCTCAGTCCATCTCTCTCTCATAATAATCTAAATATAATTCAGTGAGCTTTTAATACAGTGATACAATAAGCTTTCAATGAAGCAACTAAACGTTCCTTCGTTACTAAAGTTCTAAGTAACGTTTTTCTTTTTTTTTTATAATGGAGGCTTGAGGTCAGCTGTTAAACTGGGATTTGAATCTGTGGTGGAAGTAAGTAGTTCCATACAAAAGAGGGTTTTTAAAGACACTCCATTGTTGTTTATTTTGTATCCACACATATATGCCTTCGAACTGTTATATAAATGCAATATTACACGAGTAGCAGTGCAATATGGATGTATATCAGCACGCTGTGAATTACCGAATCACAGCCATGCCGATATACAACCATATCACACTGCTACTCATGTGATATTGCTCATATATTATTTATTTATTTTAATTAAAGATTTTATTTCAGTTAATTGACAATTAAGCATTTGTGATTTTTTTAACGAGGCGTTCCCCATAGTGACCCCTAGAGGACGCAGTGTCTTGTTCCCTACTCAGGGAACCATGTTACATAAGTAACCTGAGACGTTTTTTTTTTATCTGATAGCCTATTTATATTTGATTTAATATTTATTACATTAATTAATAGTTTTAGTTAAAAAATAACAACAGTTCTCTACACGACTTGAACCCCTTCTTTAGTCTGTAGCATTGTTTTGTTTGTTTTCTTAATTAACTGGTTTTATTCAAGCCAAAATATTATTTTACATCACTGAATAAACCTAAATACATTAATTAATACTAATAAAAATAATTTCAACGGGTTAAATCAGGTAAAAAATAGCTCTTCAGAGTAACAACTACAGATTACCACTTTGTACAGTGTTCTCTTTCAGCTCATTGTAAAAAGAAAGAAAAAATAATTAAAATGCATGAGGTTTGAATCTCTGGCTTCAATCAGTGCTCCTAATTTTCATAAAGACAACTCCAATTACACACTATACATCACACAATTTCAGCTCATTTTTCTCTGAAACGATTATGCATATATTATGTTTGGTCTCCTTATATGGCCAGAAGTTTTCATATACTATGTCTTGGGTGTTTTGCTTGCTGAGGTCACTGGTTTAATTTGTCAGTGTGTTTCAGCAGTACCTCCCACTTGGACCAATCTCAGCACACAGTCTCTTCCTGGGTCTAAGCAATGGGATGCAGTCAATCTACTTGAACAAGTCACATCTGCACTGCATTAGCAGAGTTCATAACATTAAATTGGGCTGTAATTAGACTGTAATCAGCAGTAATATTGTTGGATTTTAACTTGCTAAAGAAGTAATATGAAATAGGCATGATGATGGTTGTCTCAGCTCATGGGTCACAAAAAGGATCTTATAATTACGGCAAAAGAGAATAAGAGTGAATTTGTAAAAATGTGACCAGTGACTCTATTCATCGTTTGAGAGTTCTAGGGTCAGTTTTGAGAGAACCCTGTGAATAAAATGACCCTGGAACTCATGCAGCTATTGCAATTATATTTACACATAGTTGACTTCTCTAGTTGACCATTTGATTAAAAATACAGTAAAAATAGCAACAATGTGAAATATTGACACAATTTAAAATAGCTGGTTTCTCTTTGAATATATTTTAAAATGCATTTTATTCCTGTGATCAAAGCTGAATTTTCAGCATCTGTGGAACATGATCCTTCAGAAATAATTATAATATGCTGATTCGCTGCTCAAATATTAGTTTTCTATCCGTTTTTGCTGCTTAATATTTTTGTTGAAACCATGATTATTTTTTCAGGATTCTTTGATGAATAGAAAGTTCAAAATAACAGCATTTATTTCAAATGAAAACACTTTTGTGACATTATAAATGTCTTTACTGTAATTTCTGACCAATTTATTGCATCCTTGTTGAATGAAAGTATTAATTTCTCACCCCAAACGTTTGAATCGTTGTGCATCATGGTTTCCACAAAAATATGAAGGAGCACAACTGTTTCCAGCATTGATAATATGCATATTAGAATGATTTATGAAAGATCGTGTGACACTGAAGACTGTAGTAATGATGCTGGGAATTTAGCTTTAATCACAGGAATAAATTACATTCTAATGTATATATATATATATATAAGTAATATGATATTTTAAATTTACAATATTTTTGATCAAACAAATGCAGCCCTGATGAGAAAAAGACTTATTTCAAAAGCATATTATTATTATTATATTCAAACCTTTGACCGGTAGAGTATATTAACTAAAACTTAACTAACGCTGAATGACTAAAAACATGCCAAGGTCCAAGACAATCGCAACCAACTGCCCATTAAAATCAGTCTATGTAGAGTTTTGCTATTGCAATGTAAACTGGTGAGTGACATCCTGAAAATCACAACCTCTAACCTCTTCAGACTCAACAACTCTATGGCCAGCAAAGAAAGTGAGGTTAGTCTTTTATGAGTCTTTTGTCCTCAGCTCATTCACTCCTAACTCTGGCTCACCTGAAACTCTTCACGCAGTTGGGAGGTGTTGGTCTGAGAATCCACACTTAACATGTCCTTATAGGTGAGCGTAAACTCGCTGATGGGGATGGCGGTCTCTCCGCACAGACAGGCCTCTAGTATGGCATCGTGGATGAATATATACTGCTCCTGAAAGAGAGACTGACACCTCAGGACAGAAAACTGCTTCAAAGAAATGAGGCCATGTCAAAACATGCACAATGCACTGTTCATTCTTTTGCTTTTATCTTATGGTTTCTTCTTTGTTGTCCAGGCCCTTGAGGGTTTAATTGAATGGAGAAATATTCAAAGATTCGTCCTCCAGTTTATTAACATGCAGTTCACCAACTCATTCTCTGTAGACTGACTGTATGAGTTACATAACAAATTTAAGGGGAAACAATAATATACAGTATATATATTAATTATTCAAAAGTAACACATTTTTATACAAAACACATTTTAATGTTTCTAAATCTGTTTTTACCAAACTTCTGTTCTAGTCCATTTTTAAATACTTGTTTCTTTACAGAATATACAGAATTTGAAAGCAAGGCGAAATTAAAACTGGAAGTTGGCATGACATATTTCATAAAATGTAGCATTCAACCTCCTACTGCACTTGTATTAGAGACATTAACATTTAAAAACAACATGAATTGCCATTCGCCAACCATTGTACTTTTGTATTTTTTCCAAGTGGAACAGAATGTTCACAGAGAAAAAATGTGGGACTTGATTGTTTTTTTTTTTCCATCGGGATTTGATGGATGTTTTGGAAACGGTGTTCACAACATCCGGACGAACCAAACTCTGTCATCAAATGAACTGGGGTAAGCACCAAAGTAGCCTGTCCTAGTTTAGTTGGATGACTAGCTGACTAGTTTTCTTACCTCAGTCTGGATCATGTTGATACGTCGCGAGCAGAGCGTCTTCACACAGTTATAAATGTCCACCACACCCTCACACTCCGCCATATCCAGCATCACGTCCAATACGATGTAACAGCCGGTTCGGCCAGCGCCCATACTGCAGACAGACGAATAACAAGGAACGATCGCACAGTGTACTGTTGAGCTAATCACAAGGGTCTAGAACGAAATGAGAGTGAGTAAACGAACAGATTTCTTTAATGTGGTGAGTTAAAAATGCCACCGTTCTAATGTAGCTCTTTGTATACACTAGTAAATGGGCTGTTTTAAGTAGAGGCACTTCACAAATTGAGTTCAGTCAATTCCTGAATATCCGTGCAGGGTTGGATGGAACTACCACAGCTCTTTCAAGCAGAACACTCAAGGAGTGTCTACAATGACCTACTACTGCCACAGTCAATTAACCCGGCTCCCAACCTGAGTCATCTCGAAGCTTGGAGTAGATGAGCCTGAGTACAGAATCGACATGCTGTACCACGGTACAGTTACCATGATATACTGCAATGAACACCTGCCAACCAGCCAGTAAAAAATGTCAAAGGCCAGTTTGGTGGGTTTTTATTGATAAAGTATGTCTTCCAACCAGGTGCCTTCAGCACTAGCAAAACAATGCATAAAGAGGGTCACAGAAGCGCTGCGTCTACTCAAACACATTGTTTTCTATGAGTGTATGTACAGCACTTTTTGTATTCTTGAAGTGAACTTTTTGCCTGTAGACTAGTGATTAGATTCACTGTTTTGGACTGCCGGCTTTAACTTGAGAGCGTGAGTACAGGATCGTTTATAGATGTCTGAAGTCACGGAGAATTTCATTCCATTTTTCTTTTTCTTTTTATGTTACAGTACGCAAAAAACGATTGACTATTGTAAATCTGAAAGCCATTCATTGATTCAGATTGAGAATCTGATTTATTAAGAAATACATTTAAATCTAAGCAGTAATTTTGATAATCTGGTTTATTATATTTGACTAGAAAAAGTAAAATATAAGGACACTTAAACAATTAGTATCCAGATTGGGTCTATTGTAAATGAGTCTTAATCAAAAATGTGTATTTTCCCAAAGTCAAAAAGATTCATATAAAGAAAAAAATAATAAAACATTTTTTTTTTTTTATAAAGACTTCATGATACTTAATCAGTATATTTTATTTAGACTCAAGACAAAATGTTACTTAATGTAGGGCAATATAATTAAAAAATAAAAGTACATAAATAGATAAATTACTACTATTACTACTACTAATTTCACATGGCAGGTCATCTGGGAGTCCGGTTGGATCAATATAGCAGCACTACTCTAAGCTCTGCCTTCTGAAGGGACTGGACATACAGCCATAGATGAGACACCTCAACTTCACTTAAACATCATGTGCATCACGACACACACTTCCTGTATTCTGGATGGAAATTAGACACTTGCTCCCAAATATAATCTAGACCAGATCATTATTATTATTAGTAGTAGTAGTAATATATATATATATATATATATATATGAAAGACCTCAATGTTTATTGCGACATGTATCATATTTATTAGGTTTATTTTGTTTTTTATGCAGTGCATGACTGCATGCTGAGGTATGCTAATGTTAACATCAGTTGCAAAATATTATATAAATAAATAATTACCATGTAGTAACTAGATTCCACGAAAATATCATAATTGCTACAGTTACCACATAAAACAGTTATACTACATTAAAACAGTGATAATTTGGGTCAAGCCAATAAATAAATAAACCAAAAGATAGAAATATTCTGAAAGTCTCTTTGAAAGAGATCCTATGATGTTACAGTATACTAACAACTGTAGTGACCATGGCATTTTGGAGGAAAGGGGACAAAGGAAAGCTCAATTAAGTGCTAAAGATGACTGGCCGATTATGGAATGTTCTCTAGCTAATAGGGTTTCTTGGTAAAGTTTATCTTCAGTAATGGTCAGCTGTGGGTCGCAGTCGTCAGTGTTCAATAATGGATAGTGTCCATCAGTGGGCGGCGGCAGCCCGAGGCAGAGGTACGCTTATTCTACTCACTCTCCCCACCTCCACCAGTTTGGTGATCATCACGATGCTATAGCAGTTCTCCTGCCAAACCATGCGCCAGAAGTCATAGATCATGTCCTGCTTGGGCCCTGCGGAGAGAGAGAGAGAGAGAGAGAGGAATGAGCTTTCATGGAGAATTGTGGGAGGTGAATAATTTGAACGCAGGATGAAGAGAGGATCGAGGTGGTTTTGTGAAATAGCGAGTCGCGACATCGACGAGGATTACATAAGAAAAGAGAAAACAGAGATGGCAAGCTGCAGGGACGCGGGAGCTATCGGTTCACATAGATGACAACGAATGGAGAAACTGCTGGCAGTGAAAATCCAGTGAGTGATAGCAGCAAGAAACTAGAGTTTTAACTTTTTTTTTTTTTTTGAAGAAATGTGAGTGATTGCAGGATGCTAGGCAGTTACTAAGGCTGGTGTTTTCAGTGCGCTGCTATGTGGTTGCTAAGATGATATGTTTTTTGAGTGTGTGTATCGCTATGGTGCAACACAATGTTTATCAAGAGAACATTGTCCTGGGCCCAAACGGGTTCTTACTTGACCAAGTCAAAATTATCTGAATATTACTACACTGTAAAAAAAAATTCCGTAAAATTTATGGTAAAAAACCGGCAGCTGTGCTTACAAGAATTTTACCGTAAAAAATACGGTAGCAACGTTTTAGGTTTTATGGTTTTAACTTAAATTTACAGTTAAATACCGTAATTTCATTAACTGATATAATGTTAATATACCAACCTATTGAAGTACTGAAATCTGTTTTGTACCTTTGTAATACACTGATAACCACCAACTGCAGGAGGTGATGAGAAAGTCACATGATGAACCAAAGCCCATCACAAGCAGCTTTTAAATAATAACATATATAGAAGGTGCACACAGTGTCATTCACACAGACACTAAACACCATCATGGTGACACACATGAGACTGAAATAATGCAATAAACATTCATTTAACAACATTAGGTGTAACACACAACCCTAACATACAAAACTGATTAGAAAAAACTAAGAATAAACAGTTATTTCAACAACAAAAAAAACATCAAATTTGAAATGTAACGCAGGGAATTCTGGGAATGTCAATTTACGGTTATTCACTGTAATATTATACAGTCTTTTTCCACTTCCAAAAACGGTATACTACTGTAAAATTACATGTTTTGTCCAATACAGTTTTTCACCGTATATATAGTAGGGGAATTTACCGTTAACCATTTAACAGGTTTTTACTGTAGCATTTTTACAGTCTTTTACCGTTAAATTCACGGTCATTTTTTTACAGTGTATGGTATTCTCTAACCAACTTATTTTTAACGTGAGATCAGATGCCACATTTGTGCTTTGGTGTCACTCACTTCCAGTTATTTTAGCTGAACAAAACAGGCCTTTACACTCTAAAAAATGCTGGGTTAAAAAGGGACAAACCCAGTTATTGGGTTGTTTTGACCCAGCGGTTGTGTTCAAAACAACCCAACTGCTGGGTCAAAACAACCCAATAGCTGGGTTTGTCCCTTTTTAACCCAGCATTTTTTAGAGTGTATGCTGTTTAGTATCGTAAACTGGCATTTGTTAATACATTATTTTTATTTATTATGGTAATCATAATCACACTGCCTTGTAGTGCAAACTGTTGTTGTGTAAGTCTTCAGAAAACACAAGAATGCTTTATATGATGAACAGGGGCCGGCTGCATAAACTGCTTAGACTAGTCTACCTCATGAACTTTCTGAAGTGTCAATGTTTTGGTTGTGGGGACTTTCAATGGATGGATAAAAATCTGTCAGGTTTAATTAAAAACATCTTTAATTGCGTTTCACAGATGAACAGAAGCTTGAAGGGTTTGGTACAATGGTGAGTAATTAGAATTTTCATTTTCATTTTCGGGAGAACTATACCTTTAACACAGTCAGTGTGGGACGGTTCACCTCTAACACCTCTAATAAAGTATTAACTATGAATGACATGAGCTGAACCTCTTTCATTCTCACTCTCGTCTCGTTCTTTTCTTCCTCGTGTATTTTTCTGTGCACACATTGCACATGAATAGCACGCAGATATGCACACACATGGAAATATTAGAAACACTAAAGGAAAGCCGCTGAAGGTTTGTAAGCGCAGTGCTGTGAACACTCTGCCCTCAGGCGACGAGTCTGTTATCTTCTCTACCTGTTAAAACAATTACAGCCTACAACAGGTGCTGCACTTCCTGAGTTCCTGAGCAGATCTCCTGCTATCACCCGCAGCTACATCCTCGAAAAATCACATTGAGATTTAAATAGAAGGAGGGGAGGCATGTTTTTATGGGCATATTGAAATGGCATTTCCCAGCTGACAGCACCAGCCCAGGTTAATCAAAGCACCTCTGCCAGGAGAAGTCTGCTGCTAACAACAAACTTAATTCACTTGACTTGTTAGTGATGTTTGCTAAAGCAAGCATCAATAAAAAAAACACACACACACGCGCGCACGCAAAAGCATGGAGAACAAGCAAACAAAATGAAAAACAACACCCAGAGCACCCCGTCACTGTAGTGTTCTGAGTTTTTCATGGGCCATGACATTTTGCAAAAATCTAGTGATAATCTAGTTGTCATTATGTGGGTTTGAGGGCTTTGGGGTTGCAGCTGCAGGGCTGATGGGGTAGATTTGTATTAAAGCCCACTGAGTCATGAGCACATCTGTATGCTGCGCTGTCACAATGCGAACATACAGATGGCCTTCACAAGACCTAGATCTCAGGACCTAAAGCCAGTTTAAACCTCCGGATAGAGTGCAAGCCTAGCAAAGCCCACACACGAGTGTGTGTACACCTGCTCAAACAGAGCACAGCAGTGCATGCGTGTGTTTGTGTTTGGAGGGAGTCGGTGTTGATCAGTGGCCCTGGTGTGTTGACGACCGACACAAGTGAGAGAGAGCGGATGAAATGAGATGCAGTTTAAACCTCCGGATAGAGTGCAAGCCTAGCAAAGCCCACACACGAGTGTGTGTACACCTGCTCAAACAGAGCACAGCAGTGCATGCGTGTGTTTGTGTTTGGAGGGAGTCGGTGTTGATCAGTGGCCCTGGTGTGTTGACGACCGACACGAGTGAGAGAGAGCGGATGAAATGAGACAGCAGAACATGCATCTCTGAATCTCAAAAATGAGTGTTTCTACTTGACATTTGATAAAACAAGCAAATATTCACACGTCCTATCTGTAGTTTGTGTGTATCATCTGATATTGATTCTTTAAGCTTTAAGAATTGAATTTACTCATGTCTAGAAAATCCTAGATGATGTTATCTATGTTCAAACATACAGTATCTGAATGCTGCTTTCTAAATGCCAAACACCAAATGCAAAGCATGAAATGCCACGTATGATAGCATGATATATCAGACAACCGGCTTTTGGGTCACCAGTGGTGTAAAATTATAGTTACACCAGACCTGACTGACTAGATTCCACAATTATTAGAGGTAAAAAATAAATAAATAGTGAACTAAAGTCATTGCATTTGATGAATTCCACAGTTTTTTAACTAAAATATGTTATTTAGACAATGTGGTTGGTGCAGAACCGAAACGTTTTTGAATACGGGTGTTTGAATGAATCCACATCACTATGATCAGATGCTTTCTGAACTGCTGTTTTCTCACCGCTGTCATTTATTTATTTTGTTATTGAGAGGATAGCGTGCAGCACATATTTACATATCCATCTATTGTGAGTACATAGATGTGGCCTTAAAGCAACCCGATCTCATGAAAGTGTGTATAAATAGTACGCCAATTAAAAACGAAAACTCGTGGTATTGATACGCAAAAATGGATTTTGGCGTGTATATGCTACGCGATGGGTAGGTTTAGGGTTGTGGGGTAGATGCGTATCATATGTACGCGAAAACTGCGTATCATATGCACGCCAACAAATTTTGTATCATATGCATGCAAAAACCGTGTATTATATGCACGCCAAACACATGTGTCTCATATGCACGACAAAGTCAATTTTTGCGAATCAATACCACGGGTTTTCGTTTTTATTTGGCGTACTATTTTTAGGCATTTTCATGAGACCTTAAAGATGTTAATAAAACCCAGTTCAGTTGCAGCTTTGCTTGGTTTATTATAAAATATCCTTCGTAAGTCTTGGGTAGACTTAGGAAGAAGTGCCAGAACTGTCACTGGTGCCCCTCTAAAAAAAAACTAGGTGCATGATAACCCTGCATGCACATTTTGTCAGCATTTGTAAGGCACACTGGCGTCCTGCCCACAGAATGTAGAGATGTCCAAATCAGTCACTTATAGGGTCCCATGACAGTTCGGGCTCTGCTGCAGAAGCCTAATGCCCGAGTAGACAGTATAGAGCAGATCTTCTATCTTAATATATTCTCCTTCTGTTCTTAAAACCTGCGTTCAGTAAGGTTTGTGGTTGATTTTATTACATGCTAATCCTTGACCAGTGCTTGCAAAGTCTTAGTGTAGTCAGAAATCAATAGATTATTTTTGTGTGAAGAGCAGGGCGGCTTTATACAGTAACTATAATGAACCTTTATCTGCTGTTCAGTCACCCACACTGCACCTCAGCCGCTGTGTGTGGGGTTCGGATAGAAAGCTTTGCTTTTAGTCTTAAAGGTTATGCCGGTTGATTGCACAGTAGTCAAAGGTTTCTGTGAAGTGCCTATAAATGAAATGCCTATGTGTGCCTGGACGTCATGTGCCATGTGATGGTGGAAATTGGTAGAGATTTTGCAATACTGATTGGCAGATTAATTTCCGCAGCTAACATTACGCACTGCTTCAGGTTATTTAGGCAAGATATCAGATGAATATGAAAATACAAAGCTTGATGTGTCCCGACAATTCAAGACAAGGAATAATTTGTTATTATTAAGAACAACATCCAGTTGTATATGGCTGCCAAGCAGTGTCACATCTGTATAATGTGTATATCAAAACATAGTTTTCATCTGCTTCAAACACAGCTCATCCAATCAGAGTCACAGATCCTTTTATAATATTAGTTCTACTGATTCTTAACCAGAAATATTCATTGATATTCAAAAATAATGTTATCTTTTGGTTTGCAGCCAAATAAATAAATAAAAAGCTTTTCATTTGTAAAGTATACACAAGTCTACACATAAAGTTTACAGAAAATTATCCAACACTGGCATTGTGTAAAATTTTGGTCATACCAGCTACCTATATATATATAAAGAAGAAAATGAAATGTTTATGTAATTAATGTACAGAAAACCTGAAGATTGAAATGCATCCTTCAGACAGGATAATGATCCAAAACCCAAAACTTTAGTCCACCTAAAGACTCACCAGTCAGAATACTCTTGTTAAAGTTCTGGTAAATGCTAATGTACTCAAAACCACTTGGAGTTCTTACACGTATCATTAAATACAGCAGGGCTCCATTCTGTAGCAATATAACGAGAACAATGTGTCTTTTATGATAGACAATGAGCCTGATAGAAACCAAGACGTCTGCACATTAGTACTAGTTTGCACTTTAACTGCACACTCAGATTACACTGACGCTACAGCATGCTAAACTAGAGACAATAATCTGGAACAATGCAGACAATTTAACAGAGACTCATCTGTTCAACCCCGAGAAACACGCAAAAGGAAAGGCAGCAAAAAGCTGTAGAAAATCACAAGGACAAAGTGACAAGAAAGCACAAAACTCTTTCAGAAGAAAGAAAATGTAAAGAAAAGATGTAGAGAAATGTCAGACCTCCTAGCTGTATTCTGTCTACAGCCTTGGGATATAAAGCTACAACACTGAATATTTCGACATTCATTCCCTTGATTTTCCCTTTCCTTTTGTTTCCAAAGAAAATCACATAAAGAAATGGAAGTTCTAAATAACATAAAGAAAGCATATTAAGCTGTTTTGAAGATGAAACCAAACTGATTTTTATGGGTTTTATTGAATTATCTATCTTGAAATAACATATATTTGTAATTATTTTATTGTTTATTTATTGTTTATTCTAATCAAACTGCATTGTTCAATGAAGAACATATGTAAAACATGCAACATAATGGCATAAAACGTCATGGCATTATTTAATCACATACTGTAAAACATGAGATATGTATCTGCTACATATCACATACAGGTGCATCTCAATAAATTAGAATGTCGTGGAAAAGTTCATTTATTTCAGTAATTCAACTCAAATTGTGAAACTCGTGTATTAAATAAATTCAATGCACACAGACTGAAGCAGTTTAAGTCTTTGGTTCTTTTAATTGTGATGATTTTGGCTCACATTTAACAAAAAGCCACAAATTCACTCAACTGTCTGATCAGCAGTCTTCCCCATGATTGTGTAGCCTAGTGAACACAACTGAGAGACCATTTTGAAGGCTCAGGAAACCTTTGCAGGTGTTTTGAGTTGATTAGCTGATTGGCATGTCACCATATTCTAATTTGTTGAGATAGTGAATTGGTGGGTTTTTGTTAAATGTGAGACAAAATCATCACAATTAAAAGAACTAAAGACTTAAACTACTTCAGTCTGTGTGCATTGAATTTATTTAATCCAAGAGTTTCACAATTTGAGTTGAATTACTGAAATAAATGAACTTTTCCACGACATTCTAATTTACTGAGATGCACCTGTATATCCTTAAAAAAATGCTTATGTATGCAATGCTTTAGGCCAGGATCTAAGACCAAGTATAATTTGTGGACTTTCATGTTTGTCCAACACGAGGTTTAAACTAGATTTCAGAAGCTGATAGTGATTTTAAAGACCACTTGAAATCAAAAGTGGTTTTGGTTCATGTCTGCTAGTTTTAATATCATATAGTTACAGTATATGTGTACACTAATAGCTATATGATATGCTCCGCTGCAACATTTTGTTTCCATCAGATATATATTTACAAAAAAAACAACGTTTGTCAAACCATTTCAGGGGGTGTTTAAAGCTTAAACTGATAAGGCCGTGGCTTACAGGAAGTGATCCAATGAGATCAAACAAAAGCTACAGTAAACACAAACAACAGACTGAAAAGAAGGGTTTGGGAAATAAAATGTCTGAGCGCAGAGCCATGATAGCAGGAATAAATGAGAAATGGACAGATGATGGCAGAAGACAAGAGAAAGACAAGTACTTACTTCCCTGTTTATCCGAATCTAAGAGATCCCAGACACAGAGAAAGAGGGATGGGTGAAAGAAGAGAGAAGAGAAACAGGATAATTAAGATAATTAAAGAAAAGAGAAAAGAAATAAAGACATCAGGAGTCAAATTCTCCATCCTGACCACCTGCAGTGAGGAAATCAATTCAAACTGCCTGCAAATTAGAGTTCAGAGTCGCCATGCACTGTTTGAGAAAAAATACAATAAAAATAAAATAGTCGATTGTATTCTTTAGTGTAAAAAAACAATGTGTTTTAGCAGCACAGTAAATAACTTAGTATAAGTAATTTTGCCATTCACTATGAAATATTCATATTTCATACAGACTAAAGGTCTCAGAAATTTTCGTATACGTTTTTTCGTATTCGTTATCCTAAAAATTCGTCACGCGCGGAAACCTTGCACACTGAGTCCGATGCGTATTAATTAATCCGTTGCGAAAAAATTTGCAAAACAGCACTAAATGGAGTCTTCCAGCAGTGAGGATGAGTTTGTTGTCTTCTCACTTCTTAAAAAGAGAAAAAGAGAGGAACTATTGGGTCCATCCAATCCTGAGATGTAGAGAGGACGGAGAGTTCCCCTTCAGGAGCAGCGGGATTATCCCGGGACGATTCAAAGTTTACTTCAGGATGTGTCAGTAGCTCAGTTTGATGCTTTTGCTAGCGATACTAGAGCCACGTATTAAAAAGAAGACCACCAATTTCTGTGAACTCAGTGTGCAAGGATCTATATACAGTGCTTTGTGCTGCGAGACGAAGTGGATGAACTTGACAATCGCCATTCTGGGTTTTGGCGTTCGCTTGTACGGTGGCTCTAAACTGTCAAAACACCTCTCAAAATGCTTGCTATGGATGCGAAAAACGAAAAAAATCGAACCCGATCCAAATTATTTTATGACGGATCTCTAAACTGTCAAAACACCTCTCAAAATGCTTGCTATGGATGCGGAAAACGAAAAAAATTGAACCCGATCCAAATTATTTTATGACGGATGAATATTTCGGAGGCAGTGTGTAAACGTGAGGTCGTATTTATTTTTTAAAGTGCGAAAATTTCGGATGAAATTTACGCACTCGGTGTGCAATGACCTTAAGGGTGAGAATTTTAGGCAACTTGCATTTTGAATTTTCAATTCAATATGCAGTCAAATTTGAAAACTATTCTTAATGACGTAGAAACGTAGAGTCGCAAGTCTTTAACCCGTTGGGTTTCATCAAATTCTGTTTTATGACCCACGTAACAGAGGTCAATGCATTGCCACATCAGAGCCACATTCTATGTTGTCTTTGTCATTAAACGTTAACTGTTTTCTGTGGGCAAACACAACAATGACCGTGATATCTTGTGGTATCTTGTCATTGTGATTGATGCATAAATAAATGTATTATTTTTAAATATCAAGTTCATTACGCTGGACATTGGTCTGTTGTTTTCTACAAGATAAAATTATCTAAAACATATTTGTCCTTTGTCCTTTTTTGTCCAAATGTAAACAAATTTGTCCTTAGCAGTTGAACTTACGTGAAGATTCTCGTGTATATTTGTTTACACAGTCCAAGCATCTTTCTTATGGTTTGCTGTAAATGTCAGTACTGATATATATATATATATATATATATATATATATATACATGGTTTTTTTTTTGCTTTCAAAACATATATTTGCCAAAAACAGTACATTAAATATTGGTTGACAACATTTAAACTGTGCTGTCTCGTTTCCAATATTGCCTTATTTTGGTGTAAGAATCCGTTTAACTTGCATCACAACCTTAATAGTGATTCTCATTCAAGAATCCAAAAAGTCAATCCACTGTTTTCATTAATCACATGGGGATTTCATTCTTGCGTGTGAATCACCATTGAGGAGGAGAGAAAATCAAGACATCTGGTTTTCATAAAGGTTTTAGTATCAGACCTCTATAATCAGAGCCCATTTCTCATCACCCAAAACCTGCCACTCAAGCACAGCCCAAGCAGAAAGAGTGATTCGGGTCTGTTCATTTTGAAAGTGCTGATCATAACAACAGCTCCTAACACACTTCAGCCTTGAATAGAAATAAATGCTATTCAAACATATAATAGAAACCTGTAGAGCCATAAAAAAATTGACAAAACATCTAAAAGTTAGTCTTTGGAGTCCTTAACTGTCAAAACACCTCTCAAAATGCTTGCTATGGATGCGGAAAACGAAAAAAATTGAACCCGATCCAAATTATTTTATGACGGACGAATATTTCGGAGGCAGTGTGTAAACGTGAGGTCGTATTTATTTTTTAAAGTGCGAAAATTTCGGATGAAATTTACGCACTCGGTGTGCAATGACCTTAAGGGTGAGAATTTTAGGCAACTTGCATTTTGAATTTTCAATTCAATATGCAGTCAAATTTGAAAACTATTCTTAATGACGTAGAAACGTAGAGTCGCAAGTCTTTAACCCATTGGGTTTCATCAAATTCTGTTTTATGACCCACGTAACAGAGGTCAATGCATTGCCACATCAGAGCCACATTCTATGTTGTCTTTGTCATTAAACGTTAACTGTTTACTGTGGGCAAACACAACAATGACCGTGATATCTTGTGGTATCTTGTCATTGTGATTGATGCATAAATAAATGTATTATTTTTAAATATCGAGTTCATTACGCTGGACATTGGTCTGTTGTTTTCTACAAGATAAAATTATCTAAAACATATTTGTCCTTTGTCCTTTTTTGTCCAAATGTAAACAAATTTGTCCTTAGCAGTTGAACTTACGTGAAGATTCTCGTGTATATTTGTTTACACAGTCCAAGCATCTTTCTTATGGTTTGCTGTAAATGTCAGTACTGATATATATATATATATATATATATATATATATACATGGTTTTTTTTTTGCTTTCAAAACATATATTTGCCAAAAACAGTACATTAAATATTGGTTGACAACATTTAAACTGTGCTGTCTCGTTTCCAATATTGCCTTATTTTGGTGTAAGAATCCGTTTAACTTGCATCACAACCTTAATAGTGATTCTCATTCAAGAATCCAAAAAGTCAATCCACTGTTTTCATTAATCACATGGGGATTTCATTCTTGCGTGTGAATCACCATTGAGGAGGAGAGAAAATCAAGACATCTGGTTTTCATAAAGGTTTTAGTATCAGACCTCTATAATCAGAGCCCATTTCTCATCACCCAAAACCTGCCACTCAAGCACAGCCCAAGCAGAAAGAGTGATTCGGGTCTGTTCATTTTGAAAGTGCTGATCATAACAACAGCTCCTAACACACTTCAGCCTTGAATAGAAATAAATGCTATTCAAACATATAATAGAAACCTGTAGAGCCATAAAAAAATTGACAAAACATCTAAAAGTTAGTCTTTGGAGTCCTTCTCACCGCAGAGGTTTTGATTGCTCAATTCCACGGGATAACCTTCCCACCAAAAGACGGCAAAATGGCTTTACTGAGATTCCAGCAGAGATAGTTAAAAAAAAACTGATGCTTCTTATGTGGGACAGGAACGTATGTTTGAAAGCCGTTATCCATCAAACGGTTAGGATTAGGAGCAAAGTGTTCAGAATCTACTTTTTAGACAGGAAAGTGTCACGTGTCTAAGATTTGTGCTAAGAACTCTTTCTGGGAAAAACGTAACGGACAGCTGAAATACTGAAATAAAAACAAGGTTTGTGGAGAAAGTGTCAAAACCAGACAGCAAAGTCATCAATGGATAAAATCTCTCGGTGAGAAAAGGAATTAGCATCAAAGCCACATAAACGTGTTAATGTGTACACCTTCACCGAAAGCTAGAGTGAGAGAAACACCTCTTACTTGAAGGCAACATGCCCAGAGAAGGAGGTGTGAACAAAGGAGTGTAAAACAGAAAAACTTACATCGATGTAGTTTGCATTGACATAGTCTGAGTTAGGATCGGCCAGGAGAGAATGCATTTTCACACGGTGACGGTCTTCTGTTAGGGATTAAAAATGAAGAGCAATGCTAGTCAGTGATGATAACAATAACAATATTAATAATAATAATATAATAATAAATAATGAATAAAGCTCTGTTCCAAATCCAGATGAGCTACCTACAGTAGGTAGGCTGTGATAGCTGTGCTCTATTTGTAACTCATTGACTGTTGGACCCAGTATTTGTGCTATAATCATTACTTTGAAGAACACTTACGACCCAGAAGGGTGTCATGTCGGCCCTTGGTCTTGTCCTTCTTTTCGTTTATGTCCCAGCCATCGAAAAAACTCTGCAGACACACAAGCAGAAGCATAGAAATGATTGTGGTGTGCTGGACACTATACACACTAATGGCGCTTTTCCACTGGTACGGCACGGTACGGTTCATTTTTGGGAGGTTTTCCACTGGGTACAGTACCTGGTACCTGGTACTTTTTTTAGTACCACCTCGGTTGGGGTTCCAAGTGTACCGTACCGTTACCAAAATGTAACATGTAAACTCTGCTGATCATGGATTGGCCGGAGAGAATCGTCACTACCTGCGTCACTGAACTTGCGACACAAACACAACAGAACCGCTAGATTTAAATCAGCACAGCCAGCGAAGGATCGAACGCAACGGTTTTGAACGAGCACATCTTTTTTAACAACCAAAAGGTTTTGTTGTCTGTTGCGGAAGAACAGACGTTCCTCTTGTTGATAGCAGAGGAGCGGATCCAGCGAGAGCTTGATGGGGCGACGCGGAATGAAAACGTTTTTTTAGGAGTCATGGCAATGGAGTCATGGTCAACTATAGACATGTGAATAATCCCGCCCACTCTAAAGCGGTACTGAACTGCAGTGGAAACGCAAACCGAGCCGAGCCGAACCGTGTCATGCCGAGTCGTACCACGCAGGGGAAAAGCGCCATAACATTCAAGAAGGAATTAGTACATACAGTAAAGACGCATTAAATTGGCATCAAAGTCTTTTATAATGTTACAGAGGATTTCTATTTAAAATCAGTTCTGCTCTTCTTAACTTTCTTCTGAACTTCTCAAATAATCCTAACAAAACAAACACATACCACGAGTTATGTAATCAGATGGCTTTGTTTTTAAGTAACAAGTAATGCATTACTTTTTTAATTTACAAGAATATATTCGAGTTACTTTTTCAAATAAGTAACACCAGTTATATTATAATCAAACAAGCAAACCCAGCCCTGATTTTAAAAGTAGCATAGTAATATTGTAATGCGTTACTTTTAAAAGTAACTTTCAACACTGATGGTTTCCACACAAAAATAAAGCGTCACAACTGTTTTCAGCTTTGATCAGAGGAATCATTTTACAAAATATACTCTAATAGAAATAGTTCATTTAAATTGCAATAATATTGCACAATATTACCGTTTTGACTACATTTTTACGTCTTTAAAACGTTTAAACATATTACAGTACAGTATATTGTTATTCATGTTTAGGCAAACACACCTTTCTATGCACTACTGCGCTATTACTGCTGCATTTATTACTATATTTATGAACGTTATGCCAGCAGTTTGCCATCACATGATGATCAAACTATAAAGACGGGCATTATAACTGTATCCCAGTCAACCTAGCACTCAAAATCGCTCTCTAAATGCTCCATGCAAATTGCGATCAGCAGTAAATGTGTGCCTATATTTGCTGTATTACCGCATTTGCATAATTCCTTTAGTGAAGGTGGTAAAATAACACAGACAACACATGCAAATACATGAAGCTATGGGTGTGCAAAGCATCCTTAATGAATCCCTCCCATGCTTTTTCTTCATCATTTGGGGTTTTGATGTGATATTGTGCAGAACACATTTAAAGGCATTCATTGTGTGATTGGCTGTGCATCTCTGTCACCTAAACATACACAGGTACTGCTTATTTATTTAGTTTGAATGTGATAATAACACATGTATATTTCTTTCATGTAATAAAAGTGTTGTAATTACTGTCAAACTCAAGAAAAGCATGTAGCTGATAGTTTTCAGTGGCTTCTGTGTGCACGTACGCGTTGCGCACTGCCTGTGTACTCCAGCTGCCTAAGTGCTTTCTAATGCCGCCTAGTTTTTGAGTTAATGTGTGACAGCTGTTTAAGTTAATGTGTGACAGCTGTTTAACACACATTCCCCCCGAAAGCAGGTGAAGCGTAACACCTGGCAATTACATCTAAATGACTGTAATTTAAAAAAGACCCCCCAAAATAAGTGATGCAAATACATGAAGCTATGGGTGTGCAAAGCATCCTTAATGAATCCCTCCCATGCTTTTTCTTCATCATTTGGGGTTTTGATGTGATATTGTGCAGAACACATTTAAAGGCATTCATTGTGTGATTGGCTGTGCATCTCTGTCACCTAAACATACACAGGTACTGCTTATTTATTTAGTTTGAATGTGATAATAACACATGTATATTTCTTTCATGTAATAAAAGTGTTGTAATTACTGTCAAACTCAAGAAAAGCATGTAGCTGATAGTTTTCAGTGGCTTCTGTGTGCACGTACGCGTTGAGCACTGCCTGTGTACTCCAGCTGCCTAAGTGCTTTCTAATGCCGCCTAGTTTTTGAGTTAATGTGTGACAGCTGTTTAGCACACATTCCCCCCGAAAGCAGGTGAAGCGTAACACCTGGCAATTACATCTAAATGACTGTAATTTAAAAAAGACCCCCCAAAATAAGTGCAAGTCACGTTTTCCCACTCATCCATTAAGTCCCCTTTGCTCTCGCATTCTATCAAGTCAGACGCAGTTAACAGAGCAGATGCATCATCAGGATGCTGACGTTAATTTCCTGCTGGGCACAGAGCTTTTTTTTTGTTTTTAGGGGTGTGTGAGAGTTTTATTTTGTTCTAAAACCAAAATGAATCCAATATGGAGGCCAAAGTGAGAGGAAATGTAATTATGAATATAATTCCAGAAATTAATCACTGAAATATACTTTTTACAGATTTAACTTATATTTACAGTAAAAAGTACATATATTTCATTAATTGAATAATGTAAATATATAACATTTATATTCTTTATTATATATACTGTCAAATGCCTTAAAAACACAGGTGGTAAAGAGCAGTGTTGCGGGTAACGCATTACAAGTAACGTGAGTTACTTAATCAGATTACTTTTTTTCTAGTAATTAGTAAAGTAATGCACTACATTTGAATTTACAATGAAGTATCTGAGTTACTTTGTGTGAGTGAGTGTGTGTGTGTGTGTGTGTTATTAAGAAACAAATAAGCAAGCCCAAAGTAAAAAGTTACTTTTTATGGAGTAACGCAATATTGTAATGCGTTACATTTAAAATGAACTTTCCTCAACACTGGTAAAGAGAAATCCACATGATGAATCACAAATAGCTTTTAAATATTAATATTAAATAGTAATATATAACAGGTGCACAGTGTCATACACACAAATACAAAACACCATCATGGTAATGCGCATGAAACTAAAATAATGCAATAAAAAAATAATTAAATAAAAAAAAATTTTTTTTCAATTTTGGGAATATCAATTTAATATTTTTTTCTCTGCATATGATATATAAGATGACTTATCTTTTTCACTCCAAAATAAATTTCTGTAAAATTACATTTTAACAGTTTTTTTTTTACCACTGAAATTTAAATATTTCTAAAATGTCATCAAAATCTTATCTAAAATTCTAGTTCTTCCTGAGGTTTTGTGCTAACCAGTCACAGCTGCAGAGAGAAACAAGCCATTGTGTCAGTCACTTCAGTTTCTGTTCGTTCTGTTGTAATGTGTACCCCTAGTGAAAAATAAATATCCTTAAATGTGTTTTAAATACATTTCTTCCATGCTAAGTATACTACAAATACATTTTCATTTTTATGTACTTAATAAAATATCTTGCAGTTGTACTTTTAGTATACTTAAAGTCTGCTAAATTGGAACAATTAATTTTGTACTTAATGGACTTTTTTTTTTGTGCAGAAGTAGTGCTGAAGTACAATTAAATATATACTTAGTATATTTTATTGTGCTAAAGCGGAACTATTGCAAGTATACTTCAGGTACACTTTAAATATTTTGCATTTAAAGTCCGATATTACTGAAAGATCATACAATCCTCATCAAAAGTGACATTAAAACATTTTAGACTTAATATTAAGAAAAGTGCACTGTGCACAAGTAGTATGCCAAGTAAAGTTTAATTATAGTTTTATATCAGCAAGTCTCAAGTTGTCTGTCAGTAAATATGTTAATAGATTTGAACTATACTTAGTATGAAACTATTAATAAAACTATTTTAAATATTTTACTTTTTTACTAGGGACACATTACAGAAAACACACCTGCGTCTATCCTGCCTCTAATGGAGACACTACTGTAACTGAAATCCTGCAACAGGGAACCAGTGGAAGTCGTGGCCGAATGGTTAGAGAGTTGGACTCGTAACCCAAAGGAATCTCGTACCTGCAGGGATTGTAGGTGGGGGGAGTGAATGTACAGCACTCTCTCCCACCTTCAATACCACGACTGAAGTGCTCTTGAGCAAGGCACTGAACCCCCAACTCCTCCCCGGGCAAAAATGGCTGCCCACTGCTCCGGGTGTGTGTTCACGGTGTGTGTGTGTTCACTGCTGTGTGTGTGTGTGTGTGCACGTTGGATGGGATAAATGCAGAGCACTAATTCCGAGTATGGGTCACCATGCGTGGCCACATGTCACGTCACTCACTCAGTGTCTGTTTGGACTGCCTGCTATAGAGGGAAGCCTTTTGAGACAAGCAGTGACCAGGGTAGAAAAGGGATCTTTAATAATTGTTGTGTATTGGTTGACTATTTTGGACCTGTAGAGCTGAGCCAGAGAGGGAATCTGGCAGCGATTGCTGCATCAGAGCACCAGATAATGTGTTTCTTTGAACAATCATTAGCAGAGCCAAACAATGACAGACGATGCAGTTACACTTTCAACGATGTGTCTGATCAACTGTATATGACAGATATGCAATATCTGGGTATGTTGATGCATTGATGTGCTTTCTGACAGACTGAATGATTTCATCACATGTGAGAGGGTTTGAGATCAGAGTTAGACCACATTGACTGGAGAAACTCTGATCACCTGAGAGGAAAGTGCTGGACATTGTTTCCTCAAATCAATGAAAATTTCAGCAGCCTTTGTGGTGCTGATGTGAAGACTTTAATTTCCCTTTTTAAAAAGACTAATGCCAGTGACATTATCCGCACAATTCTGTAGTTTGACTGAGAAAGAGTTTGGTCATTAATATATCTAGGATGATCATATAAAACCCTGAGCTAAAGTTCATAAACTATATCCTGCCCGCCTTTTGGATCCAGATGTTGTAGGACAAATTGTAGGGCAATTCTCACAGCATTAGTGATTTCAGATATTGTTTGCAGAGCGAAGCATTCAGTTGAGCACTGCAATCACTGAGGCACGTTATTTGGTCCTTTTTGTGGAACTGAAACAATACCAGAAGATTCCAAACAGTTAAGTACTGTACACTGAGAATGATTTGTTGAATAAATAAAGTAGGCCTAAATTTAAGAGTTGTATGTATTTCAATTGCTTATACAAGTTCATTTGGATTGCACATAAACAGAAATCTATATTAATTAAAAAATAAATCAATGCTAAGAACTTCATTTGAACAACTTTAAAGATGATTTTCTCAATATTTAGATTTTTTTGCACCCTCAGATTCCAGATTTTCAAATAGTTGTATCTCGGCCAAATATCAGAATATATTTCAGAAAATTTACCTTTATGACTGGTTTTGTGGTCCAGGGTCACACACACACACATACACATATATACATATATGTACAGTGGGGCAAATAAGTATTTGATACACTGCCGTTGAGACTGTGGTCCCAGCTCTCTTCAGGTCATTGACCAGGTCTTCCCGTGTAGTTCTAGGCTGATCCCTCATCTTTCTCAGGATCATTGATACTCCACGAGGCGAGATCTTGCATGGAGCCCCAGTCCGAGGGAGATTGACAGTCATCTTGAATTTCTTCCATTTTCTAATAATTGTGCCAACAATTGTTGCCTTCTCACCAAGCTGTTTGCCTATTTTCCTGTAGCCCATCCCAGCCTTGTGCAGGTCTACAATTTTGTCCCTGGTGTCCTTAGACAGCTCTTTGGTCTTGCCCATAGTGGGAAGGTTGGAGTTTGATTGATTGAGTGTGTGGACTGGTGTCTTTTATACTGACAACAAGTTCAAACAGGTGCAATTAATACAGGTAATGAGTGGAGGATAGGAGGGCTTCTTAAAGACAAACTAACAGGTCTGTGAGAGCTAGAATTCTTGCTGGTTGGTAGGTGATCAAATACTTATTTCATGCAATAAAATGGAAATTAATTATTTAAAAATCATACAATGTGATTTTCTGGATTTTTTTTTTATTCTGTCTCTCACAGTTGAGGTGTACCTATGATGAAAATTACAGATCTCTCCATTCTTTGTAAGTGGGAAAACTTGAAAAATTGGCAGTGTATCAAATACTTATTTGCCCCACAGTATATACTGTCTTTTAACGGTTCAGTTTAATTAAATGCTTGAACACATCCTGTTCTTTGACCTCAAGGCCACTAAAAGAATTTGTAGAAGGTGGCAGAGGGTTGTTTCTGAGGGAAACGATAGTTCTTTTAAAGTGCCACTGTGGTGAATGGACATGCTAGCTTTCTCTTAGGATTACAAATCACCTTGGTCCAAAATCCCATTTCACACTGGGTTTCTGCATTCTGAATGTCTGTGTGGCCAGCATTTGGGCCACAGCTGAACGGGATATTAAATGAGTTCTGATTGGCTGTGATTGCCACTTCACTCGGCATTTGCTTTCAGTGAGGACAGAAAAAGCACTTGATGCTGGATACTTTGTGTGGTTAGGACATAGTTTTTGTATTTTTCTGATTTCTGTAGTTCAACCTCCCTTTCAATTACCATCTCTTCTCTCTTCTCTCTCTCTCTCTCCCTCTGTCCATCAGTCCTCTTGTCACTGAAGATCACCCCAGGCTTAGCTGCTACACAGCGAGACATTCTCATCAAAGACTACCATTCTTTCATTCTTCCTCAACCAAATCACATAATCAATATTTCTGTCTCCACCTCAAAACATTTCTCTTGCAGACAGTGATTCCTTGAACTACAAAGTTACCCAGAAACAATTCAAAATAAATACATCCTGAGCAAGATTGTTCTGATTTGAAACATCATTTTGAGGCTGATGGGTTTTCCGAACTCAGGTGTGCTAAAACGGTCGTCTAGGGTATAGTTCGTGTGAACTCCGGTGGGATCCATGTTGGTACGAATGCAATCATCCTAAACTGCAAAAGTGAACTGCCTATTAATGACATGTAGTTCTGAGCTTTGTCAGTTATTTTTAGGAATATTAGATATTTTATTTAAGTTTGGGAGCAGCATTGCAGACACTGAAACAATAAAATAAATGTGAGGACATGTTTTGCCGTTGATGAATAATCTATGAATGGAAAAGCACATCATTTATGTGCTTTTGTATGTTAATCACATCAAAATAAATGTACATCTTTGACAAAATACTATTAAACATAATGATGTGAAAAGTACTTTGAAGTAAAACTTTTAATTGTTACATTATTACAAATTACACTTTTTAAAAGTCTACTTAAGTGTGTTAAGAAACACTATCATAAAAGCGTGCTCACTTTAAGTACACTTAAGATGCCTTTTATTACAATATTAATTTGCAAGTACTTTTTAATTTAATTAATTTGCAAGTACTTTTTTTTCTTTTTAAATATATTTAAATATACTAAGTGCACTTATTTTTAACAAGGAACTGCTGGTGCACACACTCTGCAAAGTTCAGGAATTACATATATATTTCAAATGTGGACATTTTTCAACATGTGTATGGAATACACAAGTCACTCCTGAACTCATGATAGTTGACGTGGTGATAACAATAGCAAAGCTCTGGATTATTGTGGCTGTAAACAATAAAATAACAGGTGCGCATACTAGGACTACGTGGGCGACGGGCTACGATGCAGAGTATTTTGTTGCAGACTAGTCACAGACTTAAAACATCTAAGAGTGACAAGCTACAGTCTTGTAAAATGTGTGAACATGGCCTACATTTGACCACGTTACTATCAGCCTGTACCATGTCAACGACGTGTTCAGCAGAAACAATGAAGAGGTTTTTAGCAGAAACATGAGACAGCTACAACAACCATACAGAAATCGAGGTCCTAGAGTTTCACATGCACAGTCCACAGTCCTTTTCCAGTGTCAGATTGAAGAGAAAAAGTCTGAAGCATGGATTCTAGAGGAGGGGTTCATGTGCCCTGCGGGCTCAGATTAATGACTCAACAAGAATATATCTATTCTATTGAGAAATCGTGGTGAGTGCAAAGAAGAACTGGAGGTATTATTAATACATAAGTGGAATATTTTGAATGAGAAATGTATTTTGTGAAGGGCTGATATGAAAGAACTTTCATAGAAAAAAGTTTGGCAGCACTTCACTCACATATCAGTCACGTTCTGGAACAAACACGCACACATATGTAAATACATACATACATACGTGTACGTATACTATTAATTAAGTTATTAATAAGTTAATTAATAAAAACTAATTATATGATTTCATAATGTACATTATATTATAATTTATTTTATATTATATTATATTATATTCATCGAATTATGCATTTATTATGCATTAATAAATTAATATCATGAATTTTTAAGTGTAACTTTCAACTTTCAACTTGCCTGAAAAACAAAACAAAACAAAATAGAAAGAAAGAAATAATGAATGAATGAATGCGAGTATGAACTGATGCATGTAATTAATAAAACACAAATATGAAAATACATACATACATATAAATACATACATACATACGTGTACGTATATATATATATATATATATATATATATATATATTAGTGCTGTCAAACGATTAATCACATCCAAAATAAAGGTTTCTGTTCACATAATATATATGTGTATACTGTGCATATGTATTATGTATATATAAATACACACACATGCATGTATATATTTAAGAAAAATATGTTATGTTTTTATATTAAATATATTTTTATATAATATAAAATATAATAATAAAAATATATAAATGTATATACATGTAAATATTTTCTAAATATATACTGTATGTGTGTGTATTTATATATACATGATAAATATACACAGTACACACATATATTATGTAAACAGAAACTTTAAGTTTGGATGTGATTAATCGCGATTAATCGTTTGAAAGCACTAATATTGTCACGAATCCGGTCCGTGGCCTTCCGGCCGATTACCAGTAGAGGTCACTCTACCATTACATTGACTCTCACACTACACAGACTGATACATGTCACTCCGGACTACAGTTCCCATCATCCATTGCACTTACACAGCTGAATTCACTGATCACACAGCCGTCACTAATCACACGCTCACCTGAGAGCCATTACTCACTCTATTTAACACCCACTCAGTTCCTGTTCAGATCGCTGAGTATTGTCTAGCATTTTTCACTCCCCTAGTGTTAGCTGCCTTACCGAGCCATTCCGTGTTTTCTGTTTTAGTCTCGTGTATTGTTCTGCATTTTCCACTCCCTTAGTGTTAGCTGCCTTACCGAGCCTAGTGTCTTGTTTTTCCTTGTTTTCATCATCTTGCCTTGTCTGTTTCCCCGTGTTCTGATCACTGCCTGTGTACCTGGATTATCCCTCGAGTCTCGCCCAATTGGATACTGTTCACCCCTGCCTGGACCTTTGCCTTGTACCTGGATTATCCCTCTTGCCTTGCCATCAGTATACCTGTTTGCCGTTGTCTGACCTATGCCTGTTTTTGACCACGTCTCTTGCAAATAAAGCCTTGCAGATGGATCCGCACGGTTCCTGTGTTCCCTCCGTTACAAATATACATATATATATTCAAACTGAATATATTTTAAAATATACTTTATTGCTGTGATCAAAGCTGAATTTTCAGCATCATTACTTCAGTCTTCAGAAATCATTCTAATATGCTAATTTGCTGCTTAAAAACAATTCTGATTGTTATTCATGTTGAAAACCGTTTTTGCTGTTTAATATTCTTGTGGAAAACCATTACTTTTAGAGGATTTACTGTAGCATCTTTTTTTTAATAACATTCTACATGTTTTTAATGTCACTTTTGATCAATTTCATGCATAATTGAATGCAACAAAAGACAAATAAATAAATACATCTTACAGACCCCAAACGTGAATGTTAGTGTGTGTCATGCGATGTGAATAATATACAACGGTCAAATTACAAAAGTGACATTATATATAAAAGAAAAACTGCGTAAGAGCCCTTTCCCAAGTGGTTTGTTAGATTTCAAACAATAGTCATACAATAGTGTCTAAAATGAAAACAGCAGATGTTTGATCAGATGACACTTGATTGGATTTTTCCTCCATTCATTTTAAGTGTAATTTAAGGTTATTAAAATGTCTAAATACCTTTGGGAGCCAATGTAGGTTCTTTAGATATCTTTTAAGCTAATAAAGCTGTGCTGTTTGCTAATAACACTTTTGCTTCAAGTTTCAGAAACTCATTCTCCTTTAGTTTCACATTACTCCATGCCCTTGTCTTTTAAATCTAACCCAGCAGGCATATACTTGCAGAATTGCTTGTCAAACCCCCTGTAAACTCAGCGCGCTCTCACCTCATACTCCTGCTTGAAGCCGTAGCCCTCTCCTGTCTTCATCTGGTTGATGTGTTGGAGCAGGTCTGCCACTCTCACGGCCGGGTGGAGCTGGCCTGTGTGGTACGGAGAACTTTTCCTCCTGCAGTGTCTTCTGGGAGAGCCACCCAGCAGGCTGCTGGACTCATTCACCGTGCTGCGCTGCTCGTCTGAGGAGCGAGAGGAAGAGAGAGAAAGATAGACACAAACTGACCCAGGTGCAAAGGGAAGAAGCTACAGTGCGCTCAAAGGTAACGTGTAAATTGCAGCGGGAGTCGCTTCACTGGAGGTGGTTGTGCGAGTGTGAATTGAAGTAAAACTGCAGGGGTGGAGATGTTAGAATGGTGTTGTAAGAAGCAGACGAGATATGTTGGTCCAGCTTGATGAAGATGGCCTGCATAGTTTCATATTTGAACCATCTCTCTTCCATGTAGTGGCGTTGGCAGATTTTTTAACTGGGGCACGAGCTCCAGAGAAGTACTGCTGTGTCCCAGTAAAATATTACTGATAAATCCTTGTCTGGAGATAACCATATACCAATCAGAGAATCATTTTTACCTCATAATATTGTACTTTATTTGATAGTCTACTTTACACGGTCTACTAACTATAAGTACCTTTCCAACTAGATTTGCAACTACAAATGTCCCAGTGACAGCTTTTGTACCTTTTTTTTCCTGAGAGTGTATAAGTAACTTTGCAAGTACATGTCAACTTATTTTACTAACCCTAACCATAACCTGACAGTCTACTAATATTCTAATGAGAGTTAGTTGACGTGTTTGCAAATCAATGAGAGTTAGTTGACATGTTATTACAAAGTTACTCATAATTAGTAGAATGCCTACAATAGACTATTGAAATAAAGTGTAACCATCTTCAGAAATCAATTTATATTAGCGGTTTAAAATCAGAACTATAACATGCTATAACAATCATGATTTGCAAATTAATCACTTCTGAACTAATCAGTCAAAGTGTTTGCAAAAAGGTTTGAAATAGAGGTCTGCAATCCCAAGGGATCCGTGGGACCCCGACCCAGCAGAGTCAAGCTTTTAATTGCTGAGAGTGGGTAATTGCTAATAGTGATGTATGTGCAGAAAGTGGGAGAAAGAAATTAACCAGGGGCTCCTGCAAAATATAAATATTTCAAGATTAAATAAAAATTACTTCATTATATTTTATGTCATTCATGTTATTTGTCTGCTGAACAACAAACGTGAAAGTCACGGATGGGAGTGGGACAAAATATGACACATATTTGTGCATGAGCGAGACGGATTCTTGCAAGAGAAGGACTAAAAAAATGCATCCCGCATAGACCTCTAGTCTAAAGCTGTTTGAGATTCAGTCTGATTACTTTGGGCAGTTCATTTCCATAGGGAAACTGAGTCTTAACGATAACTTATAAACCATTAAAGATGAATCTACTGTGAGCTTTGTGAACTCAGAGGTTGTTAAGCAATGGTTTGTGCTTTTGTTGGAGCCATCTGTTCGCATTATTCCAACTTGTTTTTAAAATAATTGTGTTTAACAGCTAAATTTGGGGTAAAACAAATCACACAGCAAAATTACATAATTGAAAAAAAAAACAGAATAGAATAGAATAGTTCAAACTCAATGTTACACAGCCAAGTACATGATATAAGCACAGGTATCTGGCAGACAGCGCTCTCATTTACTGGCACTCAACAACACTCTTCTGTTCCAGGGGACGATAAGGAAACTGACTCAAGACTCAGAGAGCAGTGGGAGCATCTTTAATATGCGGAGAGCAAATGCAAACAATGGCTAATAGAGATAAACAGCATTAATGGTGTATTGTGACTGTAAACATCCCAACAACACTGTTTACTTCTTCACCTGTTTTCTACTGCATGCATTATATATTGGAGAGAGAGAGCGAGAGAGAGTGTATGTGTGTGTGTGTGTGTGTGTGTGTGTGTGTGTGTGTGCAATGCTTAGCCACTAGAGATGTAACGATTAACTCAATTTATGATGTGATACGATTCACGTTACTGATTTCACAATATGATTTTCTCCCAATTTTTTTTAACAAAATGAGAACTGAAAAGACGTCCTTTTTATTATTTTTTCAGAAATAATTTCTTTGTGAAATCGAAATATGTCACATAACAAAACTAAACTGAAATGTTAAAACAAATCCCGAATCAAATAAATAAATCATAAAAATAAAATAAATATCTTCATATAAACAAACTAAGGCTTTGCCTGTCCTGAGCCCTTTCCATTCAAAATTAAAGGCAACCACAGTATTTTAATCACAATCCAAACAAAGTTGCTGCATAAATGCAGCATGAACAGTTTTACTTATTTTTATTTTTATTTTATTTTTCGTTATTAGATTGTATAATTTCAACAGAACAGAATAGTCTGACTTTAGCTTTGTGAAACTATTCTACATAAAACACATCTGCAGGAAACAGTAACAGCAGAAGCTCTGAATGAGACACAGATTCACTCTCTTGCTGCGTCCCAATTCGCATACTATCCATCCTAAATAGTATTCAAAAATAGAATTAGTATGTCCCAAATCATAGTATGTTTAAAAAAAGTATGCCAAAGATTCCCAGATGGTCTACTACTTCCGGTTAGAATTCGAAGTGCAGATCGATGCACACTCTAACGGCTAATATTGCCCACAACACATTGCGCAGTGGACGAGGATTCAATTAGAACTACAAACATGCATTAAAAATGTTAAAAACTACAAACATGGTGGATATACACTGTAAAAAATGACCGTGAATTTAACGGTAAAAGACTGTAAAAATGCTACAGTAAAAACCTGTTAAATGGTTAACGGTAAATTCCCCTACTATATACGGTGAAAAACTGTATTGGACAAAACATGTAATTTTACGGTAGTATACCGTTTTTGGAAGTGTAAAAGACTGTATAATATTACAGTGAATAACCGTAAATTGACATTCCCAGAATTCCCTGCATTACATTTCAAATTTGATGGGTTTTTTTGTTGAAATAACTGTTTCTTCTTAGTTTTTTCTAATCAGTTTTGTATATTAGCGTTGTGTGTTACACCTAATGTTGTTAAATGAATGTTTATTGCATTATTTCAGTTTCATGTGTGTTACCAGGATGGTGTTTAGTGTTTGTGTGAATGACACTGTGCACCTTCTATATATGTTATTATTTAAAAGCTGCTTGTGATGGGCTTTGGTTCATCATGTGACTTTCTCATCACCTCCTGCATTTGGTGGTTATCAGTGTATTACAAAGGTACAAAACAGATTTCAGTACTTCAATAGGTTGGCATATTAACATTATTTCAGTTAATGAAATTACGGTATTTAACTGTAGATTTAAGTGAAAACCTAAAATGTTGCTAACGTATTTTTTACGGTAAAATTCCAGCAACCACAGCTGCCGTTTTTTTTACCGTAAATTTTACGGAATTTTTTTTTACAGTGTACGCAACCAACGGACAGGTAGATAAACAGATTTGAGTGATAAATAATCAATGTCTAACCTGATAACCTGATATAAAATACATTTTATATTATCCACGTTATATTTCATCTGCAGCAACACTGTGAACTTTTATAATGATACGTTTGGTCATTAACTTTTCAAAATGAGTGTCAAAACCAGTTTAAGGAGGCAGAGAGAGAGAGAGTTGGTAACCATAACTATTCAAAAATATAAAAAAAATAAAAAAGAATTTACTGGCACTTCCTACAGACTGGGGTGTCTGACATTCAAAAAAACACTGTTGAGCAAGCTTTTTTTTTTCAAGTATGGCTAAAGTGTCTCTTTGTCATCAACTTTTCAACTTTATTTTGTGGGACAAGTAAGTGGCACTTCATCATCTTCTTATTTTTTTCCATTGTATGGGTGCAATATCGTCACCTACTAGGCTGAAGTGTCAACCAGATGTGGTTAATGGCACTGGAATATTTACAATATGATCATTTATGTAGTAGAAATAGGCAAAGATAAATCCCATAGAAGATCTAGACAGGTGGAACTGGGGGAGGTGGAGGGTGTCAGAGGAACTTTGACAGAACGCTGCACAACCAGCTTACAGTGAACATTTGGATTTTAGGATCTGGACTTGTAGGATCCATTACTGGTCTGGGTAACAGGGGGTCTGGCATTTGTGTGGATCTTGTGGATCTCTTCCAATCGTCAAATACTGAATTACTTGAATGATCAAAAACAGGCCTTAACACATGATTAAAATATATCATTCTTTGTCATCAACTTTTCAACTTTATTTTTTATTCATTCAGAATATCAGTTTACCATAACCGGGTACTAAATACTTATGTTTGTCTGTGTACAGAGCAACTCTTTCCGCTGTGTGTGTTTGTGTACTCACTTCTAACAGTGCAGTTATGTGAGTCCATGAAGGTGTGCGCCGTGCGATCGTCCTGTTGCAGTGTACTGTGCTCTGTCGTACTGCAGTCCAGTGACCCCAGCTTACGCGTCTTCTCCTGACGATACGTCATCACCGCTTTATTAATGTTCACCTTCTTCCTGCTGCAGAGTATGAAAGACAACAAATGAAGAGAGACTACAAGGACTGTAAATGAGACGAAAAGAGAAAATACATAAACACGAGTGGAGAGGGTTAATAAGAGAGGAGGATTCTTCAATATAAACCATCACCAGTAATAGGAACTACAGCTTTAAATGTAAAGAAAATGTAGGTGGGACTTAGCCAGGTCAGTGCTATATGGTGATCGTAGCATGTTCCCATACTTTTGCTGGGGTGGATGCTAACTGGTCAAAATTCATGATCATCTCGATTTCTAGATGTGACAGTGGTCACTCCTCCAATGTAAGTCTAGGGGATTTTTTATTTTATCCATTTATTTGAAGGGGAAAAAATTTAGAAAAGCAATAACACACATCTCCTCAAGTCACATGCATTACTATATAACAACACTTTATTAAAAAGAGTGGAGATATAGACAGGAAAAGTAACAGAGAAAGTTAGAGAGTTTTGAGAGTTTGGCTAATCTCCAACAAATCCACACTAAACAACAGAGGCTGATGGGAAAAAGAATGGAACCTGATGAGGAAATGACTTACGGGTAGTAAGGATACGAATAGATGTCCCTTCTGAAGAGCATGCAGAGAGACAGAAAAAACATGTAGGTTAGGCTGGCTTCTAGTACATTTACATTTGGCAAATACTTTTATCCAAAGCAACTTACATCGAATTCAAGATTTTCATGAATGCATTGTCTGGGAATCGATCCAATGACCTTTGCTTTTGCTAGAATCATGCTCTAGTGTTTAAACTACAAGTTATCAGGCAAGTTACCATGTTAATTACTCGTATGCTGAGATAAACATCTGTCCTTAGCTTCTTGTCAGTTTATAACACGTATGAAAGCAGATTGGTTCCCGACTGGTTTCACTACTTGGCTTTACTACAACTCTCAAATAATTTGCTGGTAATATACTGTAGTAGGTTTATCTGAATCTGAATGAACAATTGTTTATTATTTCTGAGTCTCATATTAGTTAATGATATGAAGTAATTGTGTTGGCTCCTTCAGAATTTAGTTATTGGCTCAAACTCTTTGTTTTTATACATTACAATGTCTTAAAGACACAATAGTTACACTAGTGTAGTGATGCACAAAACACTGCTCACACAAGTCACTTTCAAAACAAGCAGTTTATATATATATATATATATATATATATTTCTCTATGCATATTTCACAGAGCATTGATTAATGTAACTGCACCTTTAATTTTGCATGCGCTTGATATTTCTCCTTGGCCAAATGATGATACATTGAATTTTAATTTATATCTTAAAGATAAAAGAGTCTTACATACTATGAAAACATATTTTAATTTTCAGAACACAAAATTTCGGAACTTCTAGAACTTTCTAATGTCACACAGACGGCTGATGATAAATGAGTACAGTGGAGGTTTATGTCAAATATTGCCCTGTTTCTATCTGTGTAGCACCTGCTGCTCTGCAGATCCCTCAGAGCAATCATAACTTTAGAAACGAGAGGCTTAGAGTTTATTTTGAACAAGATCCCTGATTTCAGACTGATGTCAACAGTTTGAATGGCATATTGCACTCACAGAATTGTAAAACGATTCAGCTTTACAAAGAAAGAAAGAAAGAAAGAAAGAAAAAGATCCTTAAAAAGTTTAATATGCTTAATGAGTTGTCTTTTGCCCTTTATTTGGCAACTAAATGTATGTGTTGTGCTTTGGACTCATGTAAACATTTCACATATAAAAGGGGTCACTTTTATTTAGATGTATTAGTATTATTAAAAAAATTATTGTCATAGCCTATATGTGTCCTTCTCAGGATTATGGACTATTCTGTGTGTGTTTTTGCCCCTGTGACCCTGTTTCTACCTCATGTTGATTGTTAATTTGATCCCAGGTGTGTCTCATTACTCCCCTATCCGGTCGACGCGCTCTGCGCGTTCTATGACGCCAGCCTCAACCCCGCGTGCAGAGCGCCGTCGTCCGAAGATGGCCCTCAAGCGGACTTCACCGCCTTTGTGGAGTGGACACTGGCGATAAATGGATCTCTGTTCCCCGCCAGTTCCCAGGAGTTAATTGCCAGTGCCACTCCTGACCCAGAGCCCAGCCCACGATCTCCCCGATGCGCGGAGTGCATGCCCGAGCCCACCGCTGACGGAGAGCCAGAGCCCGCTGCGACCGACGAGCCATCGCTAGAGAGAGCAACAGAGCTGAGGATCGCCGCGGAGCCAGAGGCCGTGACGTCAGTCAAGGTGTGTGAGCCAGCAACAACGCCTGCCACGAGGGAGAAAGCCACGGACAGTGTGAGCGCGGTGAGGAGCTCTGCTCCCGCCCCCCTGAGGGAGAGCTGAGTATGGCGCGGCAAAAGGGCCAAAACGAGGAGGGGGATCTAATAGACTGGGAATCTGATTTGGAGATCGAACTTCCCCCTCTCCACTCTCCGTCGTCTCCGCTGGTCCCTTCCAGCCCTCCTTCATCCTTGATTTCCTCGTCCAGCCCTGAGGGGGCTTCCGATCCTCCAGTGCCCGCTCCGCCATGAGGGAGAAAGCGGAGTATGGCGCGGCAAAAGTGCCAAAGCCAAGAGGAGAGGGCTCCAGTCCCTGAATCCAGTCCAGAGCGCCCTCAAGTGTCCGCTCCTCCAGAGCACCATTCTGTTCCCGTGTTCAGCCCAGAGGGGGGTCCTGATCCAGAGTTTAGCCGTGAATGCCCGGAAGGCTCACAAATGCCCACCCTCCCACCCGCTCCTGCCTCCTCCACCGCTGTCGTTTGGCAGCCCCTCTGCTCGCCCTCAGCCCACCATGATTGCCCACCATGATTGCGGTGCGAGCCCCGCGGGACTGCCATCCTCCAGCATTGCCGTGGCTGGAGTATCCCTTGACTCTGCCTCCAGCCTCCAAGGCCTGGACTCCACCTCGGCCCGTTGACCCGTCGGCTCCACCATGGCTCCTAGCTCCCTCCTCTCCGTCGTGGCCCGGCAGTCCACAAGCTCCGCCAGGCTCCCTCGTCCCTCCGGCTCCGCCTTGGTCTGGCATCGACCATCCTGTGCTTTGGGACTCCACTCCTCTGGCTTCGCCTCGTCCCTCCGACTTCGTCAGGCTCCTTCATCCCCTCGGCTCCACCTCAGTCCTCTGTTGCTCCGGCTCCACTGCGACCTCCCGGATCCACATCTCTGTGTCGGTCGCCGGCGCCATCTGCTCCGCCACCATTGGTCGGCCCCCTGGAGTCAGTGGCCATTCCTCCTCTATGGCTCCTCCCTCCGTCGGCTCCACCATGGGTCGACATCATGGCTGTGGCCTGGGTCCTGCTGTGTTCCTCTTGCTCCGGGTCCCTCCTGTCTCCTCCCTGGCTCCTCCCTCCTTCGTCGCCTCCCCTGGTCTCTGTCTGCCGGCCTCCTCCCGGATATCCCTCCTCCTCCGGAACCTCCTCCCAAGTTCCCACCCACGCCTCCTCTCTTTTGTTGCTACAGTGCGAAGATGCACCTTCCGGGAGGGGGCGTTATGTCAGGATTATGGACTATTCTGTGTGTATATTTTTGCCCCTGTGACCCAGTTTATTCCTCATGTTGATTGTTAATTTGATCCCAGGTGTGTATCGTTCCTCCCTTATTATCCTGAGTTTAAAAGCCCTAGTCCATTCAGTTAGTGTTTGTCGGGTCTACTTTTTGGATGTCTCCCTTGTTTCCTGTCTCTACTGTGGATTATTAAATACTTATTCGTGTTAACTCTAGCGTCTCCTCGTTCCTCGTTTGCTCCCCGAGTGAATTGTGCCAGTCCTCTTATATCAGATTATTAAAATTAATCAAATTAATCAATTCGATCCAAATAAAAAGACATGTTGGCTATTAACAATCAAATTGAATCACTATTAACACTCAACTTCTCATATACATGGATCTAATGTGAAAACTATAAATTTATGTCATTCTGCTTTTAATGTTGTCATCTTTTTAATATCATTTTTTTTTTTTTTAAGGTTTAAATTTGTATTGTATTTTTTTAAGTCTACCAGGGGTAGGGTGGGAAGGGTTGGGTTGGTGTGGGTTCTAGATTTGCACAGTTGCTTTTTGTTTTATAGTACAGTTTCTACTCGGCCTAAAAAAAATCTCTATCAACAAAATCCATAGATAGATTCTGCATAAATTATGTTAAGTTTAAATACAACATTTTAATGTAGAACTATTAAATGATTGAAAAAATTTAATAAAAAGCTACTTTTTTAAATAGGAAACTACAATGCCAGTAGATGGCAGCAAGTGACTGTTTTAATGAGTGAGTTAAATACTTAAATCAACTGATTTGTTTAAAATGCTAATTAATTTAACTTCGCAAATGACTGTATTTATAGGCTAGTCTGAATCATTTACTGCTCCGTGTAACATGAGGAACCAAACACCATGTTGCTCGGAGACGCAGCGGTTCTGCTGTTTGTTCTATTTTCTTTTTGATGGAGAAAAATTGAATTTTGTGTCTGAAAGTTACTCAGTAACTTCTTGTTTATTGTACATTTGCGATCGTGCAGATATTTGGAAAAACAGGACTCTTGTTTGTGTGATAGGCTAACTCCTATATCATAGGCATATGTTATAAAAACAGAAACTCATTTTATTTTTTTTAAATCATAGCTATGTGTGATGGCAGTGAGACTGGAGAGAGTGCTCAAAACTCTTCAGATCGCATAATTTAGTGGAACATTAATATAACATAGAATCATCCTCTGTAAAGTAATGAGGCGTAATCATATGAGAATTTATCATTATCTTTCTAAACGTGCGCTCTTTTGGGCTAAAGGATTAATGGAGCTGTTTAAAGTAGCCATGTGATGACAGATTAATTGGCGCTGTAGCGATTCAATACGTGTGTCCTTCTTCTATGTGAATTAATCATAAATACCAGTTTATGCTGTTTGATTATGGCCTCGAAGGTCGTAGTTGGAAGCTGTTAGCTCTGGCTGGCAGTGGAAATGCAGCTAATCATTTCTGACTGACATAACTGTACAAATCAAAGAAACGTAAACGGGCAAAGGCGGGGCCCCCTACAAAAAACCTAGTCAAGTCCAATGGTAAGTCCAGCCATGCATTGTATTCGAGAAAACACTTATTATCTTCTCTCAGAGTGTAAACCAACCAGTAGCTCTACTTCACATACAACATGAGTCATTAAATTACAGCTCAGGAAAATCACATTTCCACACATTCAGCCAGTCATTACAGCAAAATAAACCCCAGCACAGTGTGGAGGTTATTTGTGTGAAACCGAAAGCCTTTATTTTCCAGTAATGACAGGCTGACTGTACATTATAGTGTTTATTACGCAGCTGCAGATTGACCAATCACAGTTAAGTATTCCAGAGAGCCGCATAATAATAGTGAATAAAGCAGTTCGGAGGTACTTCCTGTACCTGTCCTCGCTGTTCCCAAAGTGTAATAATTTGTCATGTCTGAGCAATATTTCAGCTGTGAGTTGTGAGCCAGCTATAATTTAATCAGTTAAACCTTTGAGGATGTGTTAAAGCACCAGGTTTATTATTGTGTCTGGACGGTGCTGCTGCTGATGGTGTCATGTGATGCTGTGAAGAACATCTAGAATTGGATTTGATTTTAATTGGATCTGAGTGCACACATACTCACCCTTTCTTGACAACAACCACGATGGCTCCCAGCAGGAGGATGAGAACAACCAGCCCCCCAGCACAGGCCCCCAGGATCAGCCCCATGTCCTCGGCATGCTGGGACACCTCCAGAGCTCGCTTATGGTCCTTACAGGCCTCTGAGAGTGGAAAGACAAACAGCAAATGAATGAATGAAAGTGAGAGAAAGACAAATGGCTTCATTATCATTTAGCTAAATGTCGGTGGTACAGTAAAAAAACACAAATAAGAATCTACCCAAATATTATTTCAACATAATGCTGCTAATTAGGGCTGTGTGAAATATCAAATGTAAATCTATTTAATATTATGTTGGCATAATCATAAAAATATCAAAATAATGTTTTACTAGCAATTATGTTTTCTATAGACAATGTAAAAGTATGAAAGTGGTGAGAGCCTATGTGGCCTTTTCCATTTTAAAATGGTTTAGAAAAAATATATGTAAATAAATTCTGTCTTCATTATTTTAGATACATTTTACTGTACATTATTTATACAGCTCTGGAAAAAAAAATAAGACTACTCCTTTCTTTTTTCTTAAATCAGCATCTCTACATGTATGGCAGCCATTCCACCTCATTCTGTTTAATGAAGTACTGATCAGGTGATCACCTCAACTAAATCTTATTTAACGAGGAAAAGTATAAAAAACACTGCTGTGCTCATCACTATCCTCTTGCAATAGGACCAGCTGGATGGTAAAAACAGTGCTAGTACTACCTCAAAAGTAACTGGAATTGGCAGAGGGATACAGTGAGTGTCAGGTTGCTTCCACCCTTAAAATTCCAAAGACAGCGGTTCATAAGAACAAGGTCAAGCTGCAGACACTGGGGACAACAAAGCTACAGACCAGCAGAGAGTGAAAACGACTCAGCCAACTCATTCGAATGTCACTCAACAATTGTAGGATGACATCAATTGACCTACAGACCTACAGACCTACAGAATGGCAAACGGCAGCTGGGGTGAAGTGCTCGGCGAGGACAGTTTGAAACAGTTGTTCCTGGGGGCAAAGCTAGAAAAAATGCTGGTCTAATGGTTAGACGGAGACCTGGGGAGGCTTAGAAGCCACCCACTGTAAAATTTGGTTGAGGATCGTGATGATCTGGGGGTGCTTCAGCAAGGCTGGAATCGGGCACCTTTGTCTTAGTGAAGGACGCATGAATCAAGCCATGTACAAGGTTGTTCTGAAAGAAAACTGGTTCTGGTTCCTCCTGCTCGCTCTCTCTCTCTCTCTCTCTCTCTCTCTATATATATATATATATGATAAAAACATAATTTCTATATAATAAAAAAAACACCATCTCAAAGCAAATACATTTTAATTCAAATATATATTTAATCATCGTCCATACCGTGAAAATATTGAGATATCATCTGCCCAGTCAAAGCCCTAATACTCCAGCACAGTGCATTATCTCAAGCAGCAGATGAGAATTAGAAGATTAGAACAGAGGTCAGGTGATGCTGGCAACGCACGGCTGCATGTTAATCTGCTGAAGGTATCACAGCGCTTGGAGGGAGATGAAGAACCAATTTATCAGCATCAAGCAGCACATGAATGAGCCACAGGGGAAGAAGCTCAACCCGGAGTGCCCTTGGAGCAAGAGCAGACCGGGTCTTGGGCAAATTGGGGTCAGGTCAGCGATGCAGAGGTGCTCATTTCTGGTTAGATTATCAGAGGTCCAGCTCCCAAAACTGAGCATATTGGATAGATGTTAGAACTTTCAAAACCCACCTTTTACTGCCAACTTTCTCTCCTTTCCCAAATATTTTTTATACCATATGAGCTTCCTGTTCCTTGAAAATACCACAGATTTAGTCAAAATCGACACCATTTCAGCTTTAAAATGATATGGGAACAGGCTAGAACATGCAGTGCTGACGATCTAGTGTCTTAAAATCAACACATTTTAGAAAGTTTGCCCACTCTGAGAAACAACCGAGTTGAACGTCTCGTTCCAAACAAGTTTGGCAAGAGCAACAGTTATTTTTTATTCAGTCCAGTTCGGAAAGAAACAGCCTGCACATACAGAACCGGATCTGGCGACATTTTAGTCCAGCATTTGATCATTTGAGAGTCCATTGATGACAGCTGCGCCCACTGGTCGCAAACTTGAGGAAGAAAGTCACGGACTAAACCTGGCAGCCATTTTGAACATGCTCCTCCAGTTTTGTGGGTCTCAGTGTCTCCATTTTCTCTCTGTAAATGCAGTCAATTTCCAAACAGCAGAGCAGCATGAAATCTCTTTCTCTCGATTAATTTAAGCCCCTGCGGTGCTTCCAAAAACAGAAATTGCCATTCGAAAAATCACAGGGATGGAAATGCATCATTATGCCATCTGCTGTAGGGACATTAATTACAATATCATTGATGAAATAAATACCTAAATAATAGAATTTGACAGATAAAACAAGGAGGATAAAGGGACATTCTGCTGGTGGAATACCACAGGATGGTATAGTATGTTCAGCAGTAGCAATGCAATCTTTTTGCAGCATGTACTTCAATTCTTTAATTGCTTTATGAATATGAAATCGCAAGCTAATTATCAGAATAATGAAGTAATTACTACTTTCATAAAATAGCCACTTACTCAACCGCTAACAGTACAGAGCAACGGCCTTGAACTAAAGCTTGAATTTTACTTTTACTCCATAGCATTTTTACATTTTGTACATTTGTGCTCTTTTTTGTTTTGTTTTTTTGTTTTACATTTCTTCACATAGCAGTAAGAGGTCAGAGACTTTCAAAGCCTTCCGTCAAAAAAATCTGCATCATATGCACACTTGCAAAGCCTACTCAAAATGAGGTTTCGGTAACTTCCTATAAAACCTGTATTTAAAATGCATTATAAGGGTATTCTCATTGTTTATAATAAATACATAATGCCTTATAAACAGCCTTATAATATGTTGTTGTCACGGTCATCGGCAGGTGTTCCCTGGATGGCCACCAGAGGACATTGTCTTTGTTTGAGCACATGGCTTGTTGTGCGTTTGTTGGTGCCATGTGCTCTCCTGTCTATTGTCTTACCCCGCCCATCTTGATATCTCATTATTGTTTCAGTTGCTCCACCTGTGTCTCCCTCGTTACCCTCCTCGTGTGTCTCCCTATTTATTCTCCTTGTGTCTGCAGTCCTGTGCTGGTTGGTTGTAAATTTTCAGATGTATTTGTCACTTGTGTTTGAGTTTACCCGTGTTGCTGATCCTGCCCTGCTGTGTTGTGCCTTGTTTTTTTTTTGTTAGTTTTATATATTATTAAATAAAGCTCAATTCTTCCTGCATCTTGAGTCCTCGCCTTATCCCTCACCTGACCCGTGACAGTTGTATTGTCTCATGAATAATCATAACAGTAATAATACTTACCTATTTGTGGTAAAAATGTTAAAAGCCAATCAAAAATGGTCAGAGCAAATGTGTCATAACCGTAACATGATGTTATATGGCTGCTGAAAAGAGGGCACTCATAAGATTTAGTACAATAATATGCAGATCATAAACAATGTCACGATGAAAGTAAAATATATGAAACTATGGGATATATAACCCATTATAACTTAAGTTGGTAAAATTATGTTCATTGTGTGTTATAAATCACCATACTCTTAATAGTAAGTATTATTACTCTTATGATTATTCATGAGATATTACAACACATTATACGTTTTTGTTTGTTTGTTTTACAATGCAGACATTATGCCTGCATTACAATATTATAATGCATTAAGAATACCCTTATGATGCATTATACATGAAGACTTTCTGGTATTATAATGAATCATACTCTTAAACGTTATAACCACAAATAGGTAAATATCATAATGTATTTTAAGTGTTGTTGTGATTATTTATCAGACGATACAGCATTATAAAGTTGTTTATAAAGCATTATGCCTGCATTATAATGCATTAAGAATACTTTTATAATGCATTATAAATACAGGCTTCATAGAAAGTGTTCCCAAGGTGTCTTTCTTAGCTTTCTCATTAGCCAAATCTGAAGGCAGCATGGCATATATCATTTACAGATTAAAATTCCAGAATGTTTTCAGTGAAAAATATTACAATAAATAGGAACATGCTGGGAAATGCAGATTATAAATATTGATTATATTACATTTTATGGGAAGTGTATGGCCACTCTGCTTTATGAATGCATTATCTCAGTTTTGCATTGTTTTATGTTAGGTTTTTGTTGTTAACATGTTTGTGTAAAACCAATGTCACGATCACCAGCTGGAGTGTCCTTGATGGCCACCAGAGGGCACTCCACCCCAGGCTACTGCCACTCTATCAAGGACTTCATTCCCCATAATCCTCTACCCGGTCTCATCAGCACTCATTGTTTGCACCTGTGTCTCATTAGCCTTGTTAGCTCATCCTATATAAGCCCGGTTCTCTCAATCATTCATTGTTAAGTCTTGCTAGTGTCTGAACTGAAACCACACACACCAAGCTCCGGTGTCCACAGAGCTTGCCACACCATGGTCACCAGCATGTCCTGTGATAATGGTCGCTAGTCCTGTGCTTTCAGCACCTTCCCGTCCTGTTGTTATCGCACCAAAGCCAGTTCACAAGATGGCCGCCAGTCCAGAACCTCTCCACAACTTGGCTGCAGTTCCAGAGCCTCGGCCCGTCAAGGCCACCACTCCAGAGTCCCCAGCCATCATGGCCGCCATGCCAGTGTCTCCAGCCATCATGGACATCATACCAGAGTCTTCAGCCATCATGGATGCCACGCCAGTGTTCCTGGCTGTCATGAACATTGCACTTGAAGCTTGTAGGGCAGTGCCCAGGCAGTCGAGACTGACATCCAGTGTGGCAGACCCACCGCTGATGTCGGTATGAGCAGCAGGCATCCCGGTGGCCTCAGCAATCTCAAGCTCGGTGATCTCAGAGGTTCTCCCACTTTCCGCTGCCCTTCCAGTAATGGTGGTCACCATTTTGTGTGCCTAGGCCAGGGGTGCCCAAACTCGGTCCTGGAGGGCCGGTGTCCTGCAGACTTTAGCTCCAACCCTAATCAAACACACCTGAAGCAGCTAATCAAGGTCTTACTAGGCATACTAGAAACTTCCAGGCAGGTGTGTTGAGGCAAGCTGGAGCTAAACTCTGCAGGACACCAGCCATCCAGGACCAAGTTTGGGCACCCCTGGTCTAGGCCATACACACTTCTGAGGTGGCGGAATCCACTAGAGTCCGTTCCAGTCCATGAGTCCGCTCCAGAGGCGGCTCCTGTCCATGAGTCCGCTCCAGGGCCGGCTCCAGTCCATGAGTCCGCTCCAGCGGCGGCTCCAGTCCATGAGTCCGCTAGTGTTGGCTCCAGTCCATGAGTCCGCTCCAGAGGCGGCTCCAGTCCATGAGTTCGCTAGTGTTGGCTCCAGTCCATGAGTCCGCTCCAGAGGTGGCTCCAGTCCATGAGTCCGCTCCAGAGGCGGCTCCAGTCCATGAGTCCGCTCCGGAGGTGGCTCCAGTCCATGAGTTCGCTCCAGAGACGGCTCCAGTCCATGAGTCCGCTCCAGAGGCGGCTCCAGTCCATGAGTTCGCTCCAGAGACGGCTCCAGTCCATGAGTCCGCTCCAGAGGTGGCTCCAGTCCATGAGTTCGCTCCAGAGGCAGCTCCAGTCCATGAGTCCGCTCCAGAGGCGGCTCCAGTCCATGAGTCCGTTCCAGAGCCCGCTTCAGTCCATGAGTCCGCTCATGGAGTGCAACAAGTCAAATCTAAATTGGGCATTAAGAACTGCAGTGTAAATATAGCCTATGATGCTTTAAAACGTCCTCTTCCTGGAGATCTACTTTCCTGCAAAGTTCAGCTCAACCATGATCAAACACCTGAAGCAGCTCATTAAGATCTTCAGGTGCACTTGATAATTACAGATAGGTGTGTTGGAACAGGTCTGGTACTGAACTCTGCAGGTAGGTAGATCTTCAGGATCTTGATCCTTCACAAAGACCCGCCTACCCTTGCTACATCCAACAAGCCATGGCGCTCTCACACCACACATCATGTAGCCACGCAGTGAAAAATACATTGCAGAGCAAAGAGGACACTGACAACGCCACTCCAGAGTCTCGTCCCGTCTTGGCCGCCACTCCAGAGTCTCGTCTCTTCATGGCTGCCTTTCCAGAGCCAGGTCAGAGCAGACAGAGCAGGTTACTTTTGGTATGAAACAAAGTCTCAGCTTTCAAAATTGTCATTTCGTAAGAAATTCAAACAATAAATACCATTTTGTGGCTCTTTCATGTGTCATGACAGATCACTGCAGCGCCTCAGTTCCAGTGGCATTCAAGTTCATGGCAATACTCTTCCATTTCTATGATAACTGCAAACTGTGGCTGCATCTGAAAGTTTAGGTAGCTGACTTGTTGTCTTTTTCCACTATAAACCGATGAAATCACAGGCTGCGTTTGCATTTAAATTGACCTCCTGAAACTGATTTCAAACAGACTTCCGAGGCAGCATGACGGTGATGATGAACATGATTGGACATCTCTGCTTTATGTCTGAGTAGGCAGATCACTAAGCTCATGTTCTTCAGTTTCTTACCTCCTACTACTTTTTGGATTTATCAATGTATCTATTTTTTGTTTCTCAGTCTGTTTCTATTATGTTGGCTCACTATGCGAATGAGGTATGTTTTTGTAATATCTGAATTAAATTACGAGGTGAATCGCGCCCAACTGTCATGGCTTGTGTTTTGAGAAAGTCCCACATTAAGGTAACAAATACCTATTCATCTCTTGCCAAAGTGTGAGTGAGTCTGCAGCAGGGACATTTGGTTAGCGTTGATTTATATGCGCTGTGAATGAGACATGCCCTCAAGCGTGTAAACAGTGCAGATAAAGAATGAATTACCTTTACGAGCAATCCGAATGCAGTTGATCCTGGTCTCCTGAGGGTAAAACAGAGAATGGATACAAGTTATCAGGGCTATCTGACGGTGAGTGCATAGCG
>NW_015505389.1:1090576-1091137 GCF_001515645.1 Sinocyclocheilus grahami | reverse complement strand
CTAGTGAGCAGTTGTGCTGTCTACAGTCTACATATCTTGTCTCCTAAGTCTGCATTCAACATAAATAAAACATAATAAGTTACATATTTGGAATGCTTAACATAATCAGCTACTCTAGTATGCACGCTAGGCCAGTAGTTGGTAGATGTCACTTTGTAAAGAAACTTGAGCATGCCTATAGACTGAACACATTCTGAGAATGCTCTCTGTTAGCATGGGCACCTTCTAGGGTTAGATGAGGCGCTTCTAAGCGTACTGTACAGTAACAAGCTGCTGTAGCCCTAAATGGACAATTTTTGCAACTTTGATTTCAATAGATTTTTCATTAACATGTTTCTAAGTTAATAATATACAATATTGAAACTAACAAAAAAATTAATAAAAAATAAAAATAAACCTTTCCACTTAGCACGCCGTGGTGCATTATGGGAGTCTCATAGCTGTAGCATGCCTATGATGTTACCTAAAATGCTGTCTACATAGGTAGCTCACTAGGTTTTAGAGCAGAGCCTAAGAGTCCAGCCCAGCCCTATGCATCTCTCTCTCTCTCTCTCTCTCTCT
>NW_015505389.1:1087195-1089763 GCF_001515645.1 Sinocyclocheilus grahami | reverse complement strand
GAGTCTAATAGAGTGAACCTGCACCTAATTATCACAAATAATTGTCAAAATAATAAGCAACAGCACAGCCGAGCTTTCAGCGTTGCTCATGTTAAAAAGATTTATTTAGGCCGAGTAAGATGGAAATGCTTGCAGGTCAGATAAATAATAACCTGAATGAATTTGACTCATCTTGCGCTAGAATAAACTCACTTTGAATGGCGAGTGTCAGACAGCATTGAGTGGTTGATGCTACTGTTCATGGCCTATTATGTATTCATTACTTCCCATTAGAGGAGGGATTTTCAACACAATCCCATTATTGGATACAATGGTACATTTATTTTGTTTGTAATGATGAGCCAGCCAGTCAGTCAACATGAGTCAAACCCACTGTGTTTGTCTTGTTCTCTATTTATAACCCCCCCCCCCCACCTCCCTCCCTACTACAGATTAATTTCCTTGACAAGAAGACAGAATACAACTACACAGGCCTCATTAAAATGACAATTGATGATCAAATGCTTCTTTCTATTGCGCTTGCAGTGAAACTTTCATGTGCCGCAGTCTGGATCTCTGCGTATCACCTCAATACATCAAACAACTGAATAAGCAGCATCCTAATATAAGTAAATAGGATGTTATGTTGTGCTCAAATGATTCATGTCCTTAAGTAGCTTTCCAAGGTTGTTACAGAAGCAGATTATATCTACAGTGGTAGTTATATATTATCATTAATTGTATAAGCATACATAATTTATAATTTCCTTGTCTGCCATCTATTTCCCAATTCTGCGCCCAACATCAAAGTTAACTGAAAATGAAGAACTGGTCTTGGTGCATTAAGCAAGGTCAATCAAGAATTGACAGTGCTGGACTTGTAAAGTCGTAGACCAGGAATGTCCAGCAGAGTTTGGGTCTTGTCCTAATTAAACACATCTGACCCAACTAATCAAGGTCTTCAGGACCACTAGAAACGTTTAGACAGGTGTGTTGGAGGTCAACTTTGCAGGAAAGTGCCCCTCCAGGAGTAGGATTGGACATCTCTTTCCTAGACACCTCAGATGTTTCAAAGCACTTATCAGGTGCATCTTTTTGATTTCAGCACAGTTCTGTTGCTTTTGAATCTGAAATCCAGAAGTCTGATGTGTAGATGCTAGGCCAGATGTCTTCAGCTTTGCTCCTGAAGACCCTGTCCTGCAGAGTTTATCTCCAAGCCTGATCAAACACACCTGAGCCAGCTCATCAAGGTATTCAATTGTTGAGGAAGGTTGGAACTAAACCTAGCAGAACAGTGAGTCTCCAGGAGCAGGGTTGAAGACCTATGAGGTAGGCCGATGACCTACAGGCAATGATACATTATTGCTCATCATGACCTAAAGGAGAAAGTAATTATACTCAAGTCCCTAGTTCCCAGGTTGCTTAGTAGGATATAGAACAGTGTTAACCTTAAAATAAAATGGTACAAACAAATCTTCACAACTGATTGTCAATAACAATATGCTAATGTAAAACTGTAAACTAGGGACGCAACAATAATCCAAAGATAGAAGTAAACATTCGGTAAAATTGTCTGTAACGCTGTTAGTAATGGGACCATGCCACCCTGCCAGAAAGAGAGTAGAACCATATAAACTATACAACTGTGTACAAATGTTTGATCCAATTGAAACTGTGAGTTTGGCCTCTTCGTATAGTAAGATATCAAGAGAGTAGCTCCTTAGCAGCTAAGCAGCTAGTTTAAAACATCATTATCAAAAATTGCAGCTGCCTATCTTATCCTTTCCAGTTGCTTTTTCTTTCCATCATAAGTCGTTCATTCAATAGTATTTCTCTGTCACACTTGGCGCTCCCACTAAAGTGACGTAAAATAAAAAGGGTCTTAACAAAATTTGAAGACAAGTGGTCACAGGATATGCACTTCTTATTCCCAGATGGAAACAGTAATGCATGTTTTGGTTGACGACTTGTGAGTGGATCACATGAAACACATCTTAATACCAGGTGGAATCAGGGCTTCCATCTAGCTCGCTTGGTTTCCGGGATATTTTATATAATTTGCAGGCATCAGGGAGCTGCTTTCAAAATGAAACTTCCAGAAATTCTGAGGGAGGTAGGATGTCTGAAATGGGCTCTTGTGCTGATGTCTCAAGAAAATTAAATGGGAAATGATCTGATGAGAATACAAGGAAAACAACATCAGTCTAGTCTCAAAGAGCTGATTAATTGAAGAGGATAATATGTGTTGCCTTGCAAAGAGTTCAAGAGCTGAATAGACCTTAATAAGACCTGTTCTGGAAGCACACTAAAGAAGAAAACGATGACCTATTCAACATTTAAAGCTCTTTCAAAATGAACTGAATGACCTACACTACATACCTCTACGTCTTTCTACCCATTAAATGAACTGGCCATGGCCAAAAGGCTATGGCACTTATATGATTCAAATTATTTGGATCTTGTCAAAGAGTAAATATTGTCACTGTTTGCACTCCGGATCAAGCTGATGAATGCTCAGCCATTGATATAGACATCATAGAGCTATTGTAATGAATGCATGGAAAGTTGGTATCTTCTGAAAAAAAAAAA
>NW_015505389.1:1086425-1087048 GCF_001515645.1 Sinocyclocheilus grahami | reverse complement strand
AAAAAAAAAAATGCTGCAATGCAAGCAAAACAAATGGAGGATATCAGCAAAGGCTATTCCCTGCTGGATGAAGCTGCTACATCCACATCAAGGAGCAGAGAAGATGCCTCTGGGATATAAAATCAAGGAAGTCATATTAAGTTATTTACTTAAGCAACACCAAAAATGGCGATGACAGTGCTGGGAAAAGTTTATGTGTGATGATGCACAAGAAGTCTCAAAATGAACCAGGTGTTATACAGCTTGGGGGCCTCTTCTGGAAATTCATTTCAACCTATTCATGACTAGAACGTAACTGCTTCTCATTATGATTGTAGAATTACAGCTGCATAGCTGACATCAAGGCATTATTTTAGTTTTTCAGAGTGCTGCTTCTGTTGAGGTGCAATACACTCCAGGTTCTTATTTAAAGAGTAGACTGGATAGTTTACGATTTTTTAGGTTGTAAATGGGAAGTTCAACTCATTTCAAGCATTTGTACAGTCAAAAATAATAAAAAAGTATATGCACCCTTTGTAATTTTCTGTATTTCTGCATTGATATTAATTTAAATCACAATTATAGATAAACATTATCTGACATAACTAATAATAAACAAACTACTGCACTTTTATTATTTTTTT
>NW_015505389.1:1084282-1084731 GCF_001515645.1 Sinocyclocheilus grahami | reverse complement strand
TTTTTATATCAATAATTCGATCGTCACTAATGTTAATTTCTGATATCATGAATGTGATTGTTACAAGTAAGAAAGCCTTTTTAGATATCAGAAATTATATTGATATCAGAAATACATTTTCAGATATCAGAAATACCAAACTAGTGACAATTGAATTTTTGATATCAGGAATTCACATTTTTACTTGTGTACTTACAAAGTAATTATTGATATCAACAAAGGCAATTGATATCTGAGACTGCCCTTGCAACTAGTGAAAATAGAATTACTGATATATTAAATAATATTTTAACTAGTAAAAATACGTTTACAGATATCTAGAAATGCCATTACAGATAAGTATAGCTATGGTAATGAGTTAATGAATATTAATGAGATCTGGTTTTCCCATAATTATCTTTTCAGAGTCATTGTAGGTCAAAGATGGATGATGAATGTTACGGTCCCAG
>NW_015505389.1:1073129-1084272 GCF_001515645.1 Sinocyclocheilus grahami | reverse complement strand
ACGTGAACATATTAAAAGTACCTGGATTATCAGGAGAAACAAAAGTACACACAAACTTCAGTGGCTTTTCTCAGGCGCAGCTTAGCGTCTGCGGTTAACACAGCGGGTGCTTTCGCTAGTGGCTAGAGCTGTATTGTTTCAAAACTTAGTCTTAGTGGTGATGATTATTAAATGACTCTGTCTACAATCAACACTTTTTTTCTTTCTCTTTTTGTCACATCATAAATAAATAAATGCATGAATAAATAAATATTAATAATAAAACAAACATTCATGGTAACATTTTATTTTAGGGTCTCTTAACTAGCTTATTAGCATGCATATAAAGCTCTACTAACTTAAAAACGTTTTACTTTTTTATTGACTGCATATGCCTTTGATTCTTCCCCAATGTAGATTTCAAGATAGAAGATCAAAGATTGGACAAGTCTATTATGCTTGCTAATACAAATGTGAATGCATAATATCTGATAGGGTGGTCAACAATTCCATATTAGTGGTGATATTCTTAATAGACACTGCCTTCCCTCTTCATTACAGCATAAAATGTTTGGATTATTGCTTGGCCCATTTTTAAGGCATGTTAAGACGTTTCTCAATCAATCAAAAGACTATTTTTTTCACATTTTATCTAGCTGACTAGAAATATGACAGATACACTGAGCTAGATAATGCTTAGTTTACAGTAAACCATATTGTATGGCTATCGCTCTGCAATGCGTATGTTTAGAATAAACCAAGCTATTCATAAGAGTTTGAAATAAACTATTTCCCTATTCTTCTTGATCATCAAAATTAGCACAATCAATCAATCAATCAATCAAACTAACAGTTACATTTATGGAATACTTCTATCTCCTTTTTGTTCTCATTGACTTCTCTCTCCAAGCTTTATCCAAGAAAGCTTGTACTAACAAGGAGTACATATGAGTGTTTATTGGGCAGATGTGATCACTCACCCCTCTGAAGTTACTGGAGGCCTGGAAGTAGATGAGATAATTCTTGCTGGGGTCCAGAGGTGTGTTCCAATAGCCGTTGTAGGTGTGGTTGTCCCCTACAGTGAATGGTGTAGCCTCAGGCAAGCTGCTGGGCGTGAGTTCAGCGGTGTAGTAATGAGGCGGAGCACCACTTGCCCCTCCTCCTCCCCCCGGACTCTCCCCATGGGAGGAAGGAGCAGGGAAACACTCTATGTGACCCAACTCCCTCCGCCTCACCTGTCTGGAGCCGTCCTCCTCCACCACAACCACATGATAGGCGCTGTTCAGGAAGATGGAGCAGACTTTACACACTGAACTGTAACGCTCTGTATTTGCACTCCTTCATAAACTCACTGTAACATGTAACTTCAAGTGCTTAATGAAACAATCACTAAATAAAACAAAAGTAGCTTATACCACAAGATGTTTATACCATGGGATGTAAAAAAAAAAAATACAAAAATGCAATGCCAGACCAAACATTATAGAAAGCAATTTAGTTTGACATGGAAGCAATTTCTTTTCTGTGCAGCTTAGCAGAGAACTCGAATGCTGACTGGTGGAGTTATACATATATCAGCTGTTTGCATCTGCAACTTGAAATGTGTCCGTTTTGAATCATTGTGGTGAGACACGCGAGGAAAAAAATATGAACGATCAGTTGTGCGACTATTCTGTCATAAATCGCATACCATTCATTGCTGAACTTTCTACCGTCCGTTACTGGAAATGAAATTACCGGTTGATATATCCCGATCTCAATAAATTTACACACACTTTTAGCCCGTGAACTGGATCTAGCTCAGGACGCGCGCTGTCTGTGAAAGTTTGGCCAGGACCGCTTCCAGAGTAATCACCTAAGAATTTTTGTCCCGTCCATTGCTTATCGCTGATAATTCAAGAATCAATCCAGCATCATTCCTGAAACTTTGCAGCACGTATGTGTCCGAAAAAGGAAAGTTTCATTTAAATTCTGAATGGATTACAGCCTAGAAAACACACAAAGCGCACTCCCTTTATTATCACTAAAAGAATCACTCATCAAAGTTCATCGCGATCTCACAAAGTTCCGTTATAATCAAGCTCTCTAAACTACACAATAAAACTCAGTCATGAGCTGATTCGCGAGCGTGCAGAACTCTAGCTCTTTCAGCAGTGAGTGACTTCTGAAAGCTCTAACGTTTCTGATTGGCCATTGCGTTGAAGAAATCAACAGATATGTCTTTGATTGGCTACATTGCTCAATGCTGCAAAAACACGTTAGATAGTTTGCCAGATATTTTAATTGCTTTTGCTTTCGTTTGGGGGTATTTAGCACCGTCTAGTACCCCCGTACAACCCCGTACTTGACTGACGATATGGGGGGCAACATATACAATAAGCAACAAATAGCGTAATATATATATAAATTAGATTGGGTTCATTACCTAACAGGTGCTCCTCTCCCCAAGGCTGGACGCAGGAGAACTGTTATTGTGCTCTCAGATTCACTCAGTGGAGAGGGGACGTCTTCATAGTCAAACGCTGGTGCTGTGAGGGGAAAGAAAGAACAAATAATATCTGATCTGTTTCAGATGTGATTAAGAAATGCCTGAGTGACTTGAGAACCAAGCCAGTGAACTAGTTATTCTTTTCTGCTGGTCCACAAATTATATTGAACGTTTTGTTTTTAAATTGTTCAGCTTACTGACTCAGTCAGTTCAACTTTATGATCCGTTTGCTGTCAACAGCTCACTGGAGGGAAATATTATCAGTAAACAAAGACTTAAAATACAGGTTTAGAATGACAAGAGAACGAGTAAATAATGATAGAAGTTTCATTTTTGATCTATTCTTTAAAAAAAGCAAAAAACACCTCAACCACCCAGCAACTGTAACGCACAAAAATCTTTCAAATTAGTTTTGGTTTTCCACTGACTTGAATCCCTTGCTCCACAGAGAACAAAAACAGGCCCAAACAGAGTGCGCCACACAAGGGCAATGAAACAGTAATGGAGGCGGATGAGAGCGATTCACAGTCCTTTATACAGTCTCTTGAGAGGCGAGCACAGAACAGAACTCCTGCTCCCATTCCTGCTTATTATCGTAAGTCAATTAGTGAGCCGGTACAGGGAAACGGGTCAATGTCTCAGCCTTCAGCATACCAAAACAAGCAGAAAACCTAGAGTAGAAAGAACGAGAGCCGCTATCACAGCGCTAGTGTTAGATCTGAGGACCGAGGGATGTTATGATTGACTATAGGAACAAACCTCAAAAAGAAACATACACAAATAAGCACAAAGGACAATTTTGCTCATGCCTAGTACAGCTGGATTACCATGTGTGAGCAGATATTTAAAGAGACAGTTCATGCAAAAATCCCTTATTCACCCACAAATCCATTTAATACAAAGCAGGGAAGCTACTGAACGATTTGGGATATATTACATGAGGTGCTTTTTAAGGCAACACTGTAAAAAAAAGATGCCACAATCCGCTTGTTAAGTCGGGACATAATGAAACGCCATTTCCGGGTCCAAGCCTCCACTCGTTTCAATTGAGAATACCATGTCGACTGCCGTTTATGAGCACTATTTATTCATATTACATATTTAAACTAAACTTTTAAAAAACTTACAGTGTATACTACAGTATCTGTGCTCATGCCATCACAGATACGAATATTTTAACGATTTACAAAAGATGAATCACTATCTGTCCATTTTGATATGGAGATAAAGGTTATGATTAGAATTTTTTGATAGTATTACACCACATTGTGCATGTAAATTAGCACCGTTTGTTGTTTTCTTGTGGTGCGACAGAGCTTTTCAAGCGGTGATGCGTGACGTCAGACTTAACAAGCGGATTAGTTATAACAACTTAAAATTTGCTGAGATAAATAGAGCTAAACTAAAGTTACGTAAACTTATAATTTTAAGTCAAGCACAAACACTTACTTTTATTATTATTATTTTATTTAATTTTCATTTTTACTCACTTTTTTTAGTTGAAACAACGTATTATTATCTTATGGAAGCCCGTTTCAGCCACTGAACAAAAAAATAAAAAAGGTAATTGTGACTTACAGTGGTGTGAAAAAGTGTTGTTGTCACACTTAAAAGATTCAGATCATCAAACAAATTTTAATGTTACACAGACGCATGTTCATGACAGTATCATGACGCGAGCATGTGGCGGCGCTGACCCAGATCTGGGCGCTGGCGCCGCCACACGCTCGCATCATGATACTGTCGTGAACACACGATATAAACGTGATATAAACTCACAATTGTGAAATACAAAGTCAGAATTGCGAGATATAAAGTCAGAATTGCGAGATACAACCTCACATTTCTGACTTTTTTTCTCAGAATTACGTGATGTAAACTCACAATTGCGAGTTATAAAGTCAGAATTGTGAGATATAAACTAGCAATTCTGAGAACATATCAGTCTCCCCCCCTCCTCAAAATTGGAATTTATCTCGCAATTGCATGTTTACATCACGTAATTCTGAGAAAAAAAGTCAGAATTGCGAGAAAAAAAAGTCCCTTTACAACTCCCAATTGCGAGTTTATAGCACGTCTGAGAGAAAAAAAGTAAGAATTGTGAGATAAAAATTTGCAATTACCTTGTTTTATTTTTTATTCATTGGTGGAAACGGGCTTTCATAGAAAATAATATCACCAACAAAAGAAGAAGAAAAAAACTCCATGTTTTAAGAATGAAATGTTATATAAGTCTGGCAAATGATATATGAACAAACCCCTCTTTAAAAATCTTCAGAGTAATAAAGGTTTTTCTAAAACTGGAAAGACGTGCATATAAGTGCTTCTAGTGTGAGTTTAACACTAAACTCACACTAGAAGTGAGTTTTGCTTCTAGTGTCTTGCCTTAATGATAATGTTTTTGTCTTTTTGGAGCTTGAGAGCCAATGCTCAATAAATGAGCAGCTCCGCCATGCTTGGAGTGGCGTGTGTAAATAATGGCAGAATTTTGGGGTGAACTATTCCTTTCATGAGGCTCTTTAAAGAGCATTGTTTGGTCAGAAGTACCAAAGGGGCCGAGACTAATCAGTTTCCCTTTAATTTTCAGTTTATTGAGCTACAAAATGCAAAGCCAGAGACTTTTCCCACAAGCCTTTAAGTTCGTTGGTGGAAAAACGATTTCCCAAAAGGACCTGACATTTTCCCTTCAGTTTACACAGTTCTCCCCTCAGTTTGTCGACTTCAGCCTGGGTAAACCTCTGTATCAATATTTCTGCTGTTCAGAGAGTTCATCTTGCCAAAAGAGCAGCTGCGATTATGTCTGAATGAAGTCCAAATAAAGTATGAATAAATCCTGAACCAATTAAAAGGCCCCACAGGCATCTTACATTCATTCCAGCGATAAAACCAAAGCCCATCTAGCTACTAGTGGAAAACTTATAATTAAGTTCTTTAGATTCAGAGACAAAAGCCAGCAAAGCTGTAGGTTTTCTGATGCATCTCATATCCCAGAATGCCTTGTGGCAATGTGTATTCCCTCACCTGAGATATTGGTGGTGATTTCGGTCAGGGCGGTCTGGCCAAAGCCCTTGGCGGTGCGAGCGCGAACAGACACCAGGTATGTGGTGCCAGGATGAAGCCCGGAGAACATGTGATACGTCTCGTTCTTTAGTTTGGAGACGGTGCGCCGTGGGCCAGGAACGTTGATGCTGGGATCTGACGATTCAATGCTCTGGTAGCTGATCTGAAAACCGGAAACAGAGAGTGAGCCCAGAGGAAATGATGTAACAGCAAACGGTGGAGGATCAGTGTTGATGGAGTTCAGCTTCACTTTACCCACAACAAAACCTGATGTCTTCACTTACATGACTTTACCATCTTTGAAGGCACGCTTTATGCAGCAAATATTATTCCATGCAAGGGATTGTCAATTTAACAAAAATGGTAGCAATCGTGGAGTCTTATTACATTCAGAAATGACAGTATATTTCTTGACTCATTTAACCCCCGCTGAGATTTTACGCTTCAATTTTCATCCATGCAAGAGGAGTCCCATTCTTTTTATACATATATAAATCTGTACCACTGAATATATGTAACAAAAAATGTAACTCAGCAGGCAGGTATGTTTTCATCAAGAGTTTCGAGAAATGATTTTGGTAAATGCATGATTCAAACGATTCAGAAAATAACCAATTTCTAACTTTGTCTCCATTATATGATAAAAATGCACCCACCCCCCTCCCCCGACAAAATGGCTTATTATTTGAAAGTGAAACTTGTAAGTAGTAGCGACTTTAAATGGCTACTCGCTCTAATGTTAACTAGATAAACGTGCACTATTAGTCGCATATCAAAGTGCGGCGTGTGGAAGCTGTGGAAGTGCACTACCGCATGACATAGAGGTGCCGACGCAATTACGTATTTGCATACACTCACAATATCATCAAGACATTGTGCTTTAATGAAATAAAGAAAACAAACAAGATGCGCTTTCTGCCGTATCGGTCTCCATGATCTGTAGCATGCTGCAAAATTTAACAAAACTCAGCGTATACGCTACTTGCCTTGCTTAAAATGTCGACTTTAAAATGAACCCATTTAAATCAAAAACAAAAACTCTTTCATTATGTAATCCATATGAAAGGTAGGGATGTGTCACTGGTTTCCCGATTCGATTCGATAACAATTATCAAGTCAACGATTCGATTCGATATCACGATGCATCACGATACATTGTGATTATATCAAATTTATTTTGTGCATTTTTATTAAATTATATAAGCAAGCTACTTTTTAAAATAATTACAAATTAATAAAAAAAAATCCAAACAATTGTTAAGAAATTAACCAACTAATTATAGCTTCAAAACATACAAGCCAATATAAAGTAATAAAAGGGGGAAAAGACAATTTAAAAAAGATAAACAAAAAGTACTTTCAGTATCTAAGAGTACTTTAAATGGGTCATAGGATGCCCATTTTCCATAAGTTGATATGATTTTTTGGGGTCTTAATGAAAAGTCTGTAACATAGTTTGGTTAAAATGTCTCAATGGTAGAGCTCTTTTCAGATCAAGCCGTTTTTGTAGCATTTTCCTTTAAATGTTAATGAGCTCTGCTGACCCCGCCCCTCTCTTCCGAGCTGCTCTCAGAGAGACTGTTTACTTTAGCCACATTCATCGTGGAGTCATTCTTGTCTACATCTGCTCCAGCGATGAAACAATGGCGGACTGATGACAGCTCACTCAGGGCGGAGCTAAGGTAAGACACCAGTCCAGTCTGTGCTGAAAAGCTACTGTCAATCAAACTATCGTGGGAGGGGCCTGTCTGTGTGACATCACACAGACCGGCATCTAAGATCGGCTCGATTTGAGAAAGGGGTAAAGATTTGAGCAGATTAAAAAAAAAACACTGGGTGCATTTTTATCATTATAGGGTGGTTGTGTACACACACTGCCAACACACATTTCAGTTCAAAAGTGCATGTAGCATCCTATGACCCCTTTAAGTATCTGAAAGTTTACAGACAAACATAGTTATGGGTTTTTCTTTATTGCTGTTTGATTATTACTGATGAGATCATAGCCAGTGGCAGCTTTAACAGGCTGCATTCACACTAATGCACAGATCTATTTTGACATATCAGATGTTTTGTCCTGTTCTGAAAACATCACTCACTGTCTCTACATCAATTCGGAGATGCAAGTGCATTTAACCACAGCCGCGATCAAGCTTCAGAAGAACAAACACAAAGCAAACGTCAACGTCTGTCAGTACGTGAGTTTCATGCATCTAATACGTACTGCATTCCAAACGGCATCAATGAAAGCACATCTAAAGAAAAACACTGCAATAACAGTGGGTGGAAGCACACACTGTCAAGCAATGCGCACGTGTCTCACAGCGCAGATCCTGTGCACTGAAGCCCGCAGCGATTGTCTCTAGCACACACACATTTCAGAATTGAATCTGAGCATGTTTTTTTTTTTTTTCGCACTAAGCTTGGTTTTTCCAAAATGTGCCCAGATCTCGGATTTTAAAATAGTGGGTGCATTTTTTAATACTCGCATGACAAGCACGTTTGCGAATGACGTCAGTAGGCTATAATCGATTATGGTCTATTACTGCATCGATGCAGAATCGTCCACATCCACATCAATGCATCGATGAAACAATTAATTTCAACACCCCTAATGAAAGGTGCAGATGGCAAGTCCGCATCGTCAGCTTCATTAGAAACTTGATGAACACTGAAAAGATCTGTTTTTTATGTATAAGAAAATTATGTATAATACAATGTACTTTTCTTTTTAGAGCAGTTAAATATTTCTGTCTCAGATGTTGAAGTCAAAGTGGAACATGAAGAGCTTCAGACATGGATGGCATCCCTACAGACACCTATAAACACATTAAGGTGTAATGAAACCCCCGATTTTAGCACCGGTCGTTCACACTTCAGATTTAAAATTAATGTATCCACCGCATGCTGTTTTAAGAATGTGTTGAAACTGCTTTGCCCGCCGCCCTCACTCTGGAAAACTCTTCAGGGAATTTGAGGAAGCCACCTACAAAGTGTGACTCACAATTAACTCTTTTTAAAAATATTGAAAAAGAACTTGCAAAGGCAAGAAGGTTTCAACAACGCTTAGTCGCTCTACTTGCTTCAGATCAAACATGTTTGATCTGAAATACTGTGGTTATATTACACATCGCAATAAAAAAGATATCAGAAGCAGAGGTTGTTTCAATTTGATGCAGAAAAAAGTGTTCAACAGAACTGAAGACATCTACCTTGAAATGTTAATTGAAGTTGAATAACAGTTGCTCAGATTCAGTTCAAACATGGAATTTCATTTAAGATGACCTTATATATATATTTATTTATAATTTTTTTCCCATTAATTCACCTTTGCCCTGCTTTACAGAGCTCCCAGAATTCAAAGACATTAATGCATGGTTCCTGTAAAGCTACTGATATTGAGACATTGCAACATATCAATATATCGCTCTTTCTGCTACCAGTAAATAAACCTAAAATGTCAAGCTTTTTAAACTTTTTTTGAAAACTTCCAAACAAGGCTTTATCAAGACAACATTAAAAGTGTGTCTCTGCTTTTAATTAAAAATGACATGTTTTAAATGTCTTAGAATTTTGATCATGTTTCCTTACATTCAAACGGAACTGCTATTTTGTATAATGTTCATCATATCAGTTCAAATTCAATTCTAGAACTGAATTTGAAGTTAAAGCAGTTCTCAGTTCAGTTGGTGCACAACCCTGCTTTCTCTGTCTTTGGCTCTCATCTGAGCCACTGCTCCATTAGAAATGATGAACATACTACTGATGAAAGAGCTGATTTAAGTAGAAATGATTTATTCTGAGTTTTGAAGACATGAAAACATAAATCTGACATATGATGAATACAGTTCTGTCAAGACCACTATCGTCAAAATGATTGACACTTAGCATACAATTTGGATTGGCAGAATGGTTCTGTTCTGGGCAAAAAACTCCCTGCCCTCCCAAGCAGCCATGAAAGGAGGAGCTGGGGATGGAGGAGGGTAATTTGCTCTGAGCAAGCGATAAAGCTGCTGAATAATACTGAATAGACCTTATATAGGAATGCCGTGATAGGCGTCATATTCCTAGGTAGATGTGGATCAGCTGATGCAAGCTTGACTCACGTGACCTGCCAGACCTAACGCTAGATGCTTAATTAGCTTCCTACTCAAGATTATAAATCAGTAGCTTCCTATTCAAGATTCCCCCCAAAAACTTTAAATGATAATAATGGATAATGACTAATTTCCAATAATTAATTTCGAGCACGGCCCTGTAAACAAGTTAAATAACATTTAAGTCAATTAAGTTTTTGTTCCTGTTTTATGTCGATGTCACAGTTTGCAGATGATCGTTACGCAAAAGCTTTGCATACTCGTGACTCTTTAGCTCCGCCCACGGCACGCCTCCAGGAGTTCGGCTGTTTTCGGAGAGAAGCGTAAAGCTGTATCTTTCTTTTATAAATCTGATAAGACTAAAGGCTCTTCTGAGATATGAATGATGCAATACTACTCTATAGTTACTCAAGATTAACACGAGATTGACAGAAACTGTGTGTGTTATGTCCGCATTAATGATGAAATGAAAAAAAGATGTCATTGTGTTAAACACAAACAATTGAGAGAGTACAGAGTACAAGCTATGATATCTATGATATGACATCAGAAGACACAGAATGTAGCAAGTCTTATAAACTTGGTCCTTGTGTATTCGTTGTATTCTGACGCATCAGTCCTCGTTGATTGTAATCATATGGAAAAGAGGGCGACCAGTGCATCGTTACCTTTACCTTTTGTGTCCCACAGAAGAATAAAAGTGATCAAGTTTGGAACAACATCAGTAATTAAATGACGGCAGAATTCGTCAGTCAGCCGACTGTTCAAATAACACTCATTGTTTGTTCAGAACTACTGCTCTAATACAACATTAATGACCAACAATATCTAAACATTACCTCAGCTGAGCAGAGAAACCTCATTATCCCTTACAAGATCCATCAACAGAAATTACACACTCCATTGAAACTACTTTTTATGAAAATGCTGGTGCGGCAATCGGTCATAAGCGTTATTTTATTAGCTGCGTGGCCATGAAGAGCTCAAAATAGAGTAGTAGATCACTGTTTCCTTTTGTGATGATAATCACCTCACTGTCTCTGTAGTAGGGGTCGAACGACTTCTGATTTTTTGAAGTCGACTTTTATGTGATGAAAGTCGAGTCGAAGTCGACTAGTCGCTGATGACGTCATTAATGAACAAATAAGTCTGGAGCTGTGATAAACACCTTGTGCACAGCTATGGTATATGACACAGAGCTGCCCACATGGCTATTGCTCCTACAACAGCTCATTTTTATCAGTTCTTTTGTCTTTGGGTCATAATATTTCTCACAGATTTCTGCTCGTTCTAAATCAGAAACAGATAAAGTAGCACAGTAAAGATTACATTCATATGAATGCATTAGTGAGAGCGATTGCGTGTGTGAATTAATTCTACCCGGCAGCGTCTCTCTACTAGCAGTGAAGCTGTGGGATTTAGTTATTAAGAAATATATGCTTGAACTTTTCAGTTTCTAAGCTATTTTATTGAGAAATCACAGAACAGTGTTGACAATACATTTCCGCGCTGAATAATT
>NW_015505389.1:1060822-1073046 GCF_001515645.1 Sinocyclocheilus grahami | reverse complement strand
TTTAGTTAAGAAATATATGCTTGAACTTTTCAGTTTCTAAGCTATTTTATTGAGAAATCACAGAACAGTGTTGACAATACATTTCCGCGCTGAATAATTCTGAGTGTGCGCGGTGTGTGTGTGATGTATGAGCTACTGTCTGTAGCCTGTGTGTGTGTGTTACAGTGCAGCAGCACATTAAATTAGAACGCCAATTAACTTACCTGTACAATAAGCTGTTTAAAACGTGCATTCTCCCGTTCAATTTCGAGCATCCAGTAATATAATCACACATGTCTTGTGGAGCGCTTTCAGAGTATGCATTTATTTGTCATTTGAACTGTTTGGAAACAGAGCGTAAATGTGGAAGTCCTTCAAAGATTTCTTATCCTGTTGCACCCTCTATAGGACCAGCGACTAGTCGACGTCAAGCTTAAAGCGTCATGGCACAGCATTGAAGTCGATTAGTCGGTGCAACCCCGAATATATATAAAAGTTATATATAATAATAGTAATATCTAAAGTAAGCTGATTGTATTTAATATATAACGTACAATACAATTTCCTTTTAATGCAATTAGCTTGCAATTAAGTGTCCAAAAACATTTAGTTTACACCTACTGTATATATATATACATATATATATATATTTTGGCCTTGTCTGCTAATACACATGTGAAAAAGAAGTGCTCTTAATTGTACTGAATGAGCACTTGTAGTGTACTTCAAATCTGAAAAGTATGTATACAAAAAAAAAACTGTGAAAGATGATTTCCCTTGAAAACTAGTGCAAAAATGGTTCTATTGTTAAAATATAGCTGTAAAAAGCAATTATTGGCCCAAGAATACAATATAAATGTAGATACATGTGCACAAAACCTATAGATGTTTTTCTTATGTGGCACATAGCAATTTAGATTACTGCGGAAATGCATCAATGCCAACTATTTGGAAAAAGCAGACAGAGACGATCCTCCCTATATGCAAAATATGCAAGCTGCATAGGGCCCCCGAAACTCCAGGGGGCCCCCTTGCTCTCAAAAATTATTTAATTTTAGTTTCGTTTTTGAATTTGGCCAGCGGTTATGAAAACATGAATGATAATTTATTTCAATGCGGTGCGCTGTCGCCCTTTCTACGTAAAAATCAGTCAAATCATGTTACGTGAATGTCGTACAGTCTTGCTCGAGACTAAAAAAAATGAGTTGAAAGCATACCGAGCCGCGGAAAAAACGCTTTCTGCGAGCGCGATTCGAGACGGAGTGAAACACGTCTCGAATCGACCCCCCTGTTCTGCGTAGGGCCCCCAGAAGTCTAGAATCGGCACTGAAAGCAGAATATGCCACATGAGGCTGTTTTCCGCATAGCACACATGAGACATAGCACACAGCTCTCAGACAAACGTTGCGGTTTAGGGTTAGCGACATCTTTATCTTATCTTATTTACAAAAGATTTCAACACATTTTGGTTTATTTATTTTTCAGTTTATTTGTTTTCATAGCAATATTAACACTGCATTGTCGGCACAAAACTGAGAGTAATCAAAAAAGCCTACAGGTTATTGTTGACAAGATTCCACATTGGGTAAGGCAAATCCTAATACCAAAAAACAAAAAAAATTATGATATTATCTGTCAGAAACATTATCGACGCTATCAAAAACAGTAGCATTTAACACTAGTACACAGATCTCTAGAAAAATTAAGTTACTGAAATGAAATATGCAAACACTGGCCATGAAGAAGTATATGCTATTTCATTCATTATAGAAGTTTAACTTTCACTAAGTCGAGCTAAAAACATTCATAAGAGCACTAGACAAAGTGTAACTATCTACATAGCAGTGCTTATTAATGAAATATAACAGTAATACGTATTGTTGCATGAATAATAAACAAATGATGAAATTACCCAACCTATAATAAAATATTAACACATTTTAATTAACTATGTCCATCTCCCCAAAACAGAGAAAACAACTTTCACAAACATCTACATGTCTGTCCCTTTTAAGGTTTTTAGTGTATGAGTTTTATTTGTAGGTGTTATAATAGCACAAATCTAACGCCACCTCAGACCTCACTCATTTTCAAACCCTGGTTACAGCCATAGTACTAACCCTGAACCCAACCATGACTCTACCCGTTTTAAAGAGGTCATAAACTGAGAAATCTAAATTCCTTTGATCTTTTGACATATAAGGTTCATGGTACCATTGTAAAAAAAATAAAAAAATCTTGTAAGAACGTCTTCAGAACTAAAATATTTCTGGTTAGTCTAAAAAAGCAGCTTAACGACAGCTTGTGGAATGTGCCACTCTATGACGTAATAGTGTGGCTAAACTCCACCTCCGCAGAAGAAGATCAACACCTGCTTCTACATCACTGCCTGTTTAGCCCCGCCCACCGATTCTACAGCACTGCCTGTTTAGCCCCGCCCACCGATTCTACAGCACTGCCTGTTTAGCCCCGCCCACCGATTCTACAGCACTGCCTGTTTAGCCCCGCCCACCGATTCTACAGCACTGCCTGTTTAGCCCCGCCCACCGATTCTACAGCACTGCCTGTTTAGCCCCGCCCACCGATTCTACAGCACTGCCTGTTTAGCCCCGCCCACCGATTCTACAGCACTGCCTGTTTAGCCCCGCCCACCGATTCTACAGCACTGCCTGTTTAGCCCCGCCCACCGATTCTACAGCACTGCCTGTTTAGCCCCGCCCACCGATTCTACAGCACTGCCTGTTTAGCCCCGCCCACCGATTCTACAGCACTGCCTGTTTAGCCCCGCCCACCGATTCTACAGCACTGCCTGTTTAGCCCCGCCCACCGATTCTACAGCACTGCCTGTTTAGCCCCGCCCACCGATTCTACAGCACTGCCTGTTTAGCCCCGCCCACCGATTCTACAGCACTGCCTGTTTAGCCCCGCCCACCGATTCTACAGCACTGCCTGTTTAGCCCCGCCCACCGATTCTACAGCACTGCCTGTTTAGCCCCGCCCACCGATTCTACAGCACTGCCTGTTTAGCCCCGCCCACCGATTCTACAGCACTGCCTGTTTAGCCCCGCCCACCGATTCTACAGCACTGCCTGTTTAGCTCTGCCCACTGATTCTAAAGCACTGCCTGTTTAGCTAGGCCCACCAATTCTACAGCACTGCCTGTTTAGCCCTGCCCTACAGAAGCAGCAAAGAGAGCCGCTTCAGAAACATGCGTGGCTCGGCTGGAATAAACCATAGACTGTATAAAAACATTAACACAAGCATTGAGTGGCCGCAATCAGCTTCAGTTACCGTATCAGAGCCACACTGCACCGCAGACGTGTGCAATGTAAATTGTCTAAGTATTAATAGTAGGGAAAGCCCCTTATACTGGAGCTTTATGAAGTGTTTCTTGGAGGTTATAGTACATTGAAGAATGATCATATTACTTTTTACATACGCCATGTGACCTGTAAATGCGAAAAAGCCGTTTCCATTGCAGTTTTGCGAATTAATCCTTTTGGGCATTGCCTGAAAAACTACCTCATGCAAGCGTAAAAACTTTTTTGCGATATATGGCTGTTTTTGCGAAATTGACGCGTTTCCATTAGGCGTATTTTCAATTCACAATTTCAATTTGCTCAATTTGAAGGGTAATGGAAATGCGCCTACAAGAGAGAGCATGGTCCTTTGTTCACTTCATACCTGTCACACTCACACACACATTGACTTTGTTTTCAGTTTGCACCGTCTTCCCTAAGTATATGTTGTCAGGGTTGCTAATTTGTGACATTCTGTTCAGCTGTGCACACCTCATTGACTTCAGTATTTAAGTTCATGCCTTTCACCCCTTAGTTGTCGGGTATTGTTTACACTTTGGTTGGATGCTCTGGTAACACTTTATTTTAAGGACTAGTTCTCACTATTAACTAGTTGCATATTAGCATGCATGTTACGAGCATATTGGCTATTTATTAGTAGTTGCAAAGCACATATTAATGTCTTATTGTGCATGACCATATTTTAGATCCCTAAATCCTACACAATACCTAAACTTAACAACTACCTTACTAACTATTAATAAGCAGCAAATTAGGGTTTTGTTCAGGAAAAAATGTTAACAGTGAATATGTGTTCCCTATTCTAAAGTGTCACCGATGCTCTTCTCTCTGCTTGGATCATACTGTGGATTTATTAAAGCCTGTTTGGAATTATCTTCACCTTCATAGTCCTGCTTGTTTGATACAAACTTAGTATCGTGGCAATACCGTGGATTTATTTATATTTGTTTCCAAACAAGGCACAGTTCGACGCAGGATTTTCAGAAAGATTGAATCTAAAAGATGATGCTGTGCGACTATATTGGATCTGACAGTAATGTCGCACCACACAAGCGAGTAACTGTTTTTATTACGTGCTCACTATTGCTTTGTTTGATATGAACTGAGTATTTATGTGTTTTTGACCTAAATCCCAGCAGCGTCCATCTATGAAGGCTGTAAGCTGTCAAACAAACACAACTGTTAGCCAATCACAGCAGTGATCGTTTACTTCTGAGTTTACAATTCGCCACACCGGTTCACAAACAGAGTTCAGATGAAGGGGTCAAAACAGGACAGAAAATAACCGGTTACTTCTGAATTATGATGTTTATTTATGTACATGTAGTCCATCTAGTTACTTTATATTGCTTAGTACTTTCTTGGGGAAGTGGACTGTAAGTGCATGTACTGTACAATAAAGGTGTAACCTGAGAAGAAGAAAAAAAACCTAAATAACAAATTGAATAGACTTATCAACTTTTAAAAGAGAGAAAACATTTCCCATATCTTTTGTTGTTTATGTCAAAGGCTGAACATCCAATCAAACTATATGGTGTATTGCATATTTTGGGTTGAATTGAATTGTTGATTATGTTGTATTAGTGTTTTGTGTGTTCAATTATTGGCTACTGAGAGCATGAAACCATTGCAATTCATGAGACAAAACCAAACACTCACATTCTGAACATAGGAAATGATGTTTATGCATTTACAAACCGTTCAGTTTTCTTATTCAGCATATGTTATTTTATAAATGCTGCATATTGCTGGGTTTATGCAGTTCACACCAATATTAACACTTTTTTAAGGTATATTTCATTTTATACAGTAAAAAACAAAATTGGTACTGAGGCCAAAACAATCTCTTCTAAACAACTCTTTATTTTTTAAGCGTTTCTGACTGCGCTGGAGTTGGCAGAAGACTGCTGATGCTGCACGGCATGTGCTGAGATAAAGCAAACACTGACTAGTACAGTAGTAAAATGCATTTCCCATTTCTGTACAAACACTTGAAAAGGTTGAAAAGCAGAGAGCGTTTTTATATCCCTGCTTCTCATTTCTTTCCTCTCTCTTTCTCTTTCTGCAAGCATGCTGACTACCAGTAATTTAACATTGCTTGCAGAATTAATTCATTCATTAACTTCAGTTCCTGAGGTTGTTTCCAATTAACCAAACACATCAAACGTAAACAAGCTCTGTCGCTGTACAAAACACATGACTAAACCAAGAGAAAAGATGGTTTTAATTTCAGAAAATGATAAATGGGGAGCATTCATTCTGAGCCGTGTTCATTTTCAGATGGAGAGGTTTTCGCTTGACCTCTGAGGGTTTCATCGTAACGCATTTGCATGAGAATGCAAGCACGCGCCGCCTGACACACGGCGTAAATAAAAAATGCAAAAATAAGCAAAAAATATATTTATTCCATTTTGCTGGTGGCCTTAGCTAATTAATTTTTCATATACTTCCATTTAAAAGTATGATCTTCCATTTAATTATGCTGAAGCGTGGTGTTCTGCGAGTCAATATTTGTGTTGTTGCTATAATTGGGCTTTGAGCACTGCGGGCAAACTGGGCTTTGCTGTGGTCACCACATCTTAATCGCTCAGATAAATACAGGTCTTTGCAAAGATGGATGGCTTATGGCTACTGACCCGTGCAAAAAAAAAAAACATAAGAGTTTTCAAACTCAGAAAGTTTATGAACAACATGAGGATGAGAAGTGTAATAATGTGACTCTTCATCAGAAGTGAAAATACTTGATGATTATGCCACTTACTGAGCTGTTTGGGGGTTTGTTCTGAAGAAAAAGCTTCGTAAACACTAATGGATAAAATGCGTTATGAGCAGTGTTGGGGGTAACGCATTACAAGTAACGTGAATTACGCAATCAGATTACTTTTTCAAGTAGCTAGTAAAGTATCGCATTACTTTTTAGAATATCTGAGTTACTTTTTCAAATAAGAAACGCAAGTTTTTTTTTTTTTCCAATTTATTGACTGACAGCTCTCCTGTCCCCATGTTGAGAGAAATCAGAAGATGTTACTGTAGTTCTAAAATAAATATGAATATGCATTAATTCATCTCACTCACAAAAAAACACAGATTCAGTGTTCCTCAAAATGAATAAAAATAATGCAACTCAGAATACGACGCAAACCTGCAATAATTAAATGTTAAACAACACAAATATGCTTTATGTATTTAATCCCATTCTATTAACCAATGTCTTTGCTTCTGACCTTCGATGATCCAGTTCAACCGTACTAATAAGCACAAATTACTCTAGACAAACATTTGTGTGTTTTTTTTACTGCTGAAGTGTGTTGAAATGTCTTCTTCTGCATTCTACTGTACGGACGTAAATTTACTTTCCCTTCAGCCTGAGGCTTATTAATTTCACTTTTGCTGTGAAAAGGCTTTTATATTTGCCAAAATATAACTTTTTTATTTTAAAAACAAACAAGCAAGCCCTGTCCAGATTTGAAAAGTAGTGCAAAAGTAACGTAACACATTACTTTCCAAAAAAAGTAACTAAGTAACGTAATTCGTTACTTTTTATGGAGTAATGCAATATTGTAATGCATTACTTTTAAAAGTAACTTTCCCCAACACTGGTTATGAGTTTGCAAAAACAGTCCTTGAAGTGCAAATGCTGGTGCTTTCAATCAAGACAATACGGTCTCATTATGTCTGTGAATGTATCTGCACAAGGTCTGTTCATTTAGTGCTCGATTTAATAATGAGAATGTTCCCCTGCATGCTAAAAGGTGGTTTTCATAGTTGAAATGTCTGAATTCTTGATTATGCAACTTAAATTACACAAATTCTTACTAAATCAAGGAGTGATGAGTGATAATGATATTTAGCTGAAGTGTGGATATGATGATGGAGTGTTGATACTTTTATGGTTCATATTTCAGCACAGCAAAAAACAAAAAGATCTGGTTACACTTTACTTGATGTATAATGCATTATAAAGGTATTCATAATATAAATTATAATGCATAATATATTTTCATAAATAATTGTAACCAAAGTTCACATGCAAATGTTTTGATACATCTGAAATTGGTTGTTAGCCATGGTATATATATATATTATAATGTATAATAACTGTGGATATAATTATTCATGCGATCATACATGTTATAAGGTGCATTACAAGACACAGTCAATGCACAATTACAAATACTTTTATAATGCATTATATATAAAAGCTTCATGTAAAGTGTCACAAAAAGGTACAGTAATTCCCATTACATTACTGCATAAATGAATAAATACTCACTGTCTTCCTCCGTCTGGAAGGTGACCTCTCGGCTCTCTTTCTTGCCCTCAGGATTGGCCAGCGCCAGCCGCACGTGAACGGCGTGGAACGGAGGCAGGTCCCGGAGCGTGAAGCGGGAGGGGTTCCGCTCCACCGACAGACACTCCCTCACCGTGGCGTTATTCCCGCCGGCTCCACCCCCCGCGGCCGTGGAGTAGCGGTAGCAGAGCGACAGCGAGTACGTATGGCAGCGCGTCAGGTTGTAGCCGACCGGCTCCCACTGCAGCAGCAGCTGACGGGACTGAATCTCCGACGCCGTCAGTCCCCTGAGCGGACGCATGGGCTCTGAGGAGAGAGAAGAGGCACGGAGTTATGCACATTTCACACTTTTACTTGAGTTTGCTGTTATCATGTTGCTAAGCTAATGGCACAATACTCTGATAAGCCTAAAACAAACATAACAGAATAGTAATAATGCTTGTTTTCAATACCCTGCAGTATTAAATGATTTAAATATTCTAAATAGTATCAGCATTTTTCTTGGCTTGTCGGACATCTTGGATTATTACAAGACGTCAGACAATTATATAAAGTTTTATTGATTGATTGATTATATATATATATATTTGTATTATTATTAATTTTTTTTTATCAAAACACCAAATGATTGGACAAGTCCTGCATACAATTTCCAAACACTTTTTTACCAGAAAGTCATAAACAAAAATGAAACATGCACAGATGAATTGTGCACAATAAGACCTATATTATGCATTTATATGAACTTGTATGAATCTCCATTTCATGGCGACTTTAAAGGTTCTTCATGAAATCTATGTACATAAATATATGCATATTTTTTTCTTTTTATACATTATGATATACATCAGGGGTGCCCAACCCTGCTCCTGGAGCTCAACCTTCCTGCAGAGTTCAGTTCCAACCCTGATCAAACACGCCTGTCTGTAATTATCAAGTGCTCCTTCAGATCCTAATTAGCTTGTTAAGCTGTGTTTGATCAGGGTTGGAGCTGAACTCTGCAGGAAGGTAGATCTCCAGGAACAGGGTTGGGCACCCCTGATATACATGATACATGATGATAGAATTTGGTCAAAACAAGGTATCTTAAGCTTCTTTTCCACCATCATGCATCGAATGGTTATAAGGATGGTAAGGTAAAGTTACATTTATATTTACAGTTTATTTACGGATTTGAAACCATCTCGGCACGGAATGGAACAATTAAACAAGGAGACGAGTTTGGCCCGATGATGGAAAAGCAGCTTAAGATACCTTGACCAAAGTCCACGTCTGTTATCTTAGTTAGGCTCACAAAAGTCTACAACACATTTCCAGATTTTAGTACACAAGCATCTACCTCGAAGCTAGCAGATATGGACTATAAGACACAGATCTCTCTAAATTAGATTTCACAGGTTCTTTATACAATCATAATATAATGTTTTTCTCTGGGAAACAGCACAATCCATGACCTGACAGATGGATGGAGCCGGAGAGAGAACGGCTGACTCTCACTAACAAGTATGAACTCTAAAGCCGTGAGAGACAGAGCTGTTAAAGTACATTTCATAGGTAATTCAAAGAGTTATTATTACATATAAATTAGCATTTCATGAAGCTCTGCTTCCTCTCTCTCAGTGCAGATGCGATTAGAGCTGCTATGAGTTAATTACACATGTCATGTGTGAAGGCAGGGGTCCTCGTCTGTCTTTCCTGTCACTTTAATTCCCTCTCTCTCACTCTGACGAGTGTTTCTACCCAGAGACAGACAGCCAGGAGACGAGCCCAGTGAGTCCTGCGTGTCAGTAAAAATAAAAGCACTTGGCAATACAACATGAGGAGCTCTACAACAAAAGCACACTGATGAATAAACACTGCCATTATACTTTCAAACTGAAAACATAAATATGAAAAATAACACCTCCAGTTCATTTTTCACATTTTCAGATTTTAAGACTAAGAAACAACCTGGTAACACTTTATGGATAATGCATAAATGTACTCATAATTATGTTATAACGCATGATATCTTTTCCTAAATAATTGTAACCAAGGTTTAAATGCATTGTAATATTTGCAGATTCCTTGTTACATTTGAAATTGTTTGTTTGTCGTGTTTTAATGCATTTGGCTTTCTGAAGGTGTAACGATGAATAGATATTATGATGTTTTATGAGTGTGGTTCTAATTATTCATGAGATCATACAATGCATTAAAACTACTTTTGGTCACACTTTAGTCTGGGACCAATTCTTACTATTAACTGACTATTAACTACAACTTTTGCCTCAATAAGATCACAATTTGCTGCTTATTAATAGTTAATAAGATAGTTGTTAAGTTTAGGTATGGGTTAGATTAAGGGATCTAAAAATGTGGTCATGCAGAATAAGGTATTAATAAGTGCTTTATAAAGTAATAATAAACAGCCAATAATAATATGCACGCTAATAAGAAACTAGTTAATAATGATAATTGGTATATATAGATATACCAATTATCATTATTAACTAGTATATATATATACAGTATATATAGGTTACAAAAAGGTAATTATTACAATATTGAATGAGTGAGTGAGTGAGTGAGTGAGTGAATGAATATAAATAATAATCCCAGTAATGAGTATTGAAAATATGCAAATTACAAATTAAACAAACTATTAAACTCGTTCATTTTGTGTAACAGACAAAAGTAAAAATGCATTATGGTAATTAACATGAAATGTTTTTGTGTTATAGCTATGATAATTTAGATGCAGTTGTTATGAAAATAATGTTGAATGCAAAAACTCTATAAAAATAGACTTCCTTGTCCTCAGTGAAAACATAATGCCTTATGTTTATTTCTTTAGATTTTTGGGGGGTGAAACGTGTGTTCATGTTTACACTCCTCGCTGCCTGAGACAGTCAGTGTCCAGTCAAGCCTGCAGACCCGCACCTCTGCCCTCCCTCCGAGTCCTCCAGACAAATCAAGCTGATTACACTAATTAATGAGACACATCTACTGAAACTCCCACAGGCCTGATGAGGAATGGCCTAACTGCTGGATATGACACACACACACACACACACACACACACACACACACACATAGCAGACAGAGACACATCCGCTGAGAATCACTACCAGGATACACACAGTATGTATGTACAGTGTGTATGTATGTATTTGTTTGTAATAATAAGGTCATCTGTATGTTAGTAATATACAGTACCTACATGAAAATAACTCCTTGAGTAGAGAGAAATATGTATTATATTATAATATAAATATTCAAAGAAATACTTGTGAAATGATGTAGAGTAATACAGACATCCAGAGCAGTAATGCACCTGTACTGTACATCTGCACCAAATCAGCCTCAACATCAGATACCAAAAATAAAGATGTCTGCCACAGTAGCAACATGTGTGCGGTGTAAAGTTTGTTCAGGGACCATGTTCTTCTGATGAATAGAGTCTCAGAGCACCTTCGACATTGATATATTACGAAGTCCAAAAGCAAGGTTACAACACAAGTGCATTTATACTACAGTTGTGTCCAGACAAACAACACACGCTCCTCAGAGGACCAGAGAATAAAGCCAAAATGTGATTATACAAGACGACTTGACTCTGTTTGGCACATCTTTGATTCAATTTGAACTAAATGAAATTGTGGTTTTCAAAATTTTTAGTCCATTTTTGTTATCTTTGAGCTCATCTATCTGCTAGAGTCCATGTGACAGCATTACTATGACATCCCATAATCTCATGCATGTGCTTCCATGCTTACTGGAGGGAAAAAAACTGTAAAACCTTAGTAAATTAATTTACTGTGGTGCCTTGAACATCTGTCTGAAAACAGTTGACAGTCACATTTACCACAGGCGAAATCCACTGATTTTCATAAGAATTCACACAACTTCACACTTGAGTGGTCTCAAGTGCATTTTAACACTAAACATTTTTAATGAAACATTTAATAACTGACTAACGAGGAAAAAAAGAGAGTCCGCTCACCGGCACACTTGGTTCTGCTGACCAGCGGGGGTCCAGGAGGGCCGGTCCCACCCTCTCCGGGCCGTGTGAGGAGAACACTGATGCGATATTCGGTATCCGGCTCCAGGTGCCAGACTTTATATGTCAGTGAGTTGACTCCGTGCGTTTCAGACCAGGGCGAATGGCTGGCCCGGTACACAATCTCTCTGCGGATCACAGGCCCGTCGCCCACTATAGAGTTAGTGTTGAGCTGGATGATCAGGTATGTGGGGCCAGAGCGCAGCAGCTGGGGCGGAGCTATGGGTGTGGGCGGGACTACAACAGAGTACAGCAAGAGAAAGAAAGAAGCAAAAATAACTTGCGATGAAACGTGCAACTTAAAACTTTCAGATCAGACTAAAATGATCAGAGATCTTGTTCAAAATAGATGTCAGGTAATCGTTTCGGATGCTGAGATGCTTCAGAAAGATCGGCAGAGCAGCTGAGACAGAGACAACTCAAGGTTTGACAGACTTTACCACATTTAACTATTTTGTCATCAAATCTTCTGTGTTTAGGATTAATAGTATCTATTGCATACTGTGACTGGACGAGCCAAGTTTCTGAACATCAAATAAGCATTAAATAGTCATTTTGGACTATGCTTACGGTATATGTTCATTGCACATTG
>NW_015505389.1:1056918-1060804 GCF_001515645.1 Sinocyclocheilus grahami | reverse complement strand
ATAGATAGATAGATAGATAGATAGATAGATAGATAGATAGATAGATAGATAGATAGATAGATGATGGACTAACTATTAAGCAGTAAATTAGGAGTTTATTGAGGGAAAACTCTTAGTTAATAGTTAGTTAATAGCGAGAATTGGACATTAAAAAAAGGGTGACAACACATTAAAAAAAGTGCTGTAAAACCAGAGTATTTCCATTCATCTTTTGATTAATATGGCATTAATATTGTATGAAATGATCTCAGATTGAAGGAAATTAGAATACAATCTAGAAAATAATGCAGAGACGCTTATGTCTCACTACATTTAATCTGTAGCGGTAATATGTTAATAAACTAAACAGAGAGATTTATTTTTTCTTTTTACAAATAACTGACAGTGTCATATTCAAACGAATGAAATTTGTATCCTGATTGCTCAGTGTTTCTAATCTCTCAAATGAAATGAATCAACATCTCTGTATGAGATGCTATCTTCGAGATGACTGCGAAACCTTGACCTTCAATATTGCAGTTAATCACACTGCTGCATAAAAAAAAATCAAATATGAATCAAGCTAACGAAAGCACAGATGCAGAGAAACATGCCTGAACACAGAATCAAGCTGCTTTCACAGGAGAAGTTTCTGCCTCTCACGCTTGCCTGCGGACAATAGTCTTACAATTGGAAAGCCACTCGTCCAATTTAACCGGCTTATTATGAGCTGCACCTAACAGACCCTTTTTCTTCCAGAAGAGGTGGACGAGATGTTCCAGGACTTTATGAACCTGTTGTGTATTGCACAATATAAGGTATAACTGCAGGAACATCTTAGCTTGGCAAATCCAGAAAGTGTACGAAAATGATGCCAAATTCTGTGTTGAATCTAAAGCTGATCCTATAAACACTGACATTCAAAAGTGACTGTTTTACTGCATTTTTAATCAAATAATGAGTCTTATGAACCAGTTCTTTGCAATGAATAACTAAAAATTACTCATAAATCAGTATAAATGTTATCAGTCTGAATCATTCTAACGACTCACTCACTCACTGATGTATGAGCTAAGCTAATCATAATCTGAAGTGGATTTATGTGTTCATATGGTAAGTGAGGTTTCAAGTCTATTTTGACAGACAGGAAATTGCCTGAATTAAGAAGTACATGCAAAGCATCATGGGTTGCTCCTGTTGCTCTTTTATTCATGTCTGCGTATTTCTTGTCACACTGTGACGCAAATACAGCACACTTCAGAAGCTAATAAAGGAAGTAAAAAAATAAACTCTAGCCACTGTGAAGTACGTAATTCACTCGCTCAAACAGAACACAACAGCATTGATTACTCCTTTGTTTTGTGGACTTTCGGTGGCATTACCTCAGCTCTGGGAGAACCGTGACTCACCACGCCACCATCGCGAGAGCCACTTGTAGCGAGCAAAATCATTACCAGGGCCATGACGAGTCAGCGTGTGGTCATTTGCATAACTGATTGCACCGGTAATTTGGTTATTTTTGGGTGAGATATGTCTCTGATTGGTGGATATGAGTGTAATCAGTCTGCCTGCTCTCTCTCTCGAGTGCTCTAGTCAGAGAGGTTACAACTCTCTCAGGCTTTTGCTGAAGAGACGTGATGTTACAGCGAATCAGCGAGATGTGCTCAAATGCTGGTGTTTTGATTGGGAGTTCAGAGGATCAGAAGAGTGCAGAACGTTCTGTGCTGTGAGAGAATAATAAATGGCAATAGCAAAGAATAATGGTAATAATTAAATAAATACAAGAATGACAATAATTTTGTTGGCATTCGGCGCTCAAGTGCTCGTCACCCACGGCACACCTCCGGGAGCTCGGCTTTTTCCGGAGAGAATCGTAAAGCTGTATATCTATTTTATAAATATGATAAAACTAAAGACTTTTTGGAGATATGAAGGATGCAGTACTACTCTATAGGTACTCAAGATTAACATGAGATTGGGTGAAACTGCCCACTTTAATTTAAATCCGCATGTCTTAAAGGGACAGTCCACCCAAAAAATGAACATTCTCTCATCATTTACTCTCCCTCATGTCGTCCCAGATGTATATGACTTTCTTTCTTCAGATGAACACAAACAAAGATTTTTAGGAAAATAATACATCTCTATGCAAAAGGACTATGCAAAATGAACACGACGATAATCCATGCGACTCCAGCTGATGAATCTTTTTAAACCATAAATCATCACTTTCAGCCAACAGCATATGTGGGTTGATCAAGAGTGTTGTTTTACATATCTCAAGAAATATTTCTCACACATATCTATCATTCTATCACTTCAGAAGACATTGATTAGGCAGTGTAATAAATAATAGCATGATATATAAATATTTCACAATTTAAAGGGGTCATATGGTGCGATTTCAATCTGTCCTTTCTCTTTGGAGTGTTACAAGCTCTTGGTGCATAAATAAGATCTGTAAAGTTGCAAAGACTAAAGTCTCAAATCCAAAGAGATATTCTTTATAAAAGTTAAGAGTCAACCACGCCTACCTAAAACAGCTCGTTCTAACACGCCCCCACATGTCTACGTCACGATGTGGGAAGATTTGCATAATGCCACCCAAATGTTCACGCAAAGAAAGAAGGCATAACTTTTATTCTTGCTGTAGTATTGTTGTTGCCGCCGCCGCCATGTCGTGAAGGCGCTGTGTGTTTCGTTGTGAAAGCAAAACTACTTTGTTTGGTCTTCCAAAAGAGGACGATATCCGCTTCGTCATGCCTGGAGCTGACCTGTGCTTGTCGCTGAGGGAATACATCAACTTAGTGCTGTGGATCGCCGGATCGGCTTTCACCGTGGACGAAGCGGAGTCCAGCCCGGGGTCGTCACATGTGGTAGCCGCAAGCCCTCCGGACACTCCTTCGTCGAATCCACCTGCCGCGCCGTTCTCAAGCCCACCGGCCGCCACTCATTCAAGCCCGCCGTGTGTGACGCTGCACCGTGGACGAAGCGGAGTCCAGCCCGGGGTCGTCACATGTGGTAGCCGCAAGCCCTCCGGACACTCCTTCGTCGAATCCACCGGCCGTGCCGTTCTCAAGCCCACCGGCCGCCACTCATTCAAGCCCGCTGTGCTTCATTGTGAAAGCAAAACTATTTTGTTTGGTCTTCCAAAAGAGGACATGACTAGAAATCAGTAGTTAAGTTGTATTTACAACTTTTTTTTGCGGAGGATGAGGACTGTTTCCTGTGAAAGTAGCCTACAATGCCGGTGTTTGTTTCTATAAAGTGGGGCAGTTCCAACTTTGCAAGGACAGTCTGGAACTTCTGACTCACAGCCTGTAAGTAAATTTTTGTGCGCATGGCTTCCGGTGCGTGAGGTGTGTACGACCTCTGGCGTAGTTTACGTTAATGAATATGTTAGCGGGAGGAGCAAACGACAGACACAGTTAATTAACAGAAAATAAACAAAGTGTCCAGAATAAAGGGAATCCAGTGTCCAAAATAAACAGGGGATCTGGTGTCCTCGTCATGCTGCGGGGTTCGTGAAGGGAAGAGCAGTGGTCAGGAAGGAAGGAAGGGTCCAGGTAAGGGGCGGAGTCCGGCGGCCGCACGCGCTCCCCTCTCCGTTCCGGGGCGCGAGGGGTGGCGGCTTCTATCAGCGGCTCCGTCCTTCTCTCTGCCCACTGCACTTGAAGGGACTAGACGGACCAGCATCCTTGCCCGACGGCCGTGTAACGGGTGCGGTTCTTGTTCGGACTGCGGGTCTGGCAGCTCACGACTCTGGCGGCACGGGAGTCCCTCCACATACCCCTCCTGGACCCATGAGGACACCAGCGTGCGTACATGGGGCGCGCTCGGCATTTAAACAGCGGCGGCGATGAGGCTCCATTCGGTTCAGGTGTGCCCCATCACACGCCACCAGCCC
>NW_015505389.1:1054051-1056721 GCF_001515645.1 Sinocyclocheilus grahami | reverse complement strand
AAAATAATGTGTTTTTTGAACCTTAAACTGCATAAACACATTGCATTACACCAAATACACAACATAATGTTCTTTTTAGCAACATCATATGACCCCTTTAAATAATATATTTTTGCAACATAATAATGAGACTGAGATTTGTATTTATTTATTTATTTATTTATTTATGAGAAGGGAAATTGGGGGAAATGTGCTAAATTTTCTTGTCACAATGTAATGAAATGATAATAATAATAATAATAATAATAATAATAATAATAATAATAATAATAATAATAAATTAATATATAATAGTAAAAACATTTTTATTTTATTTTATTTTATTTTATTTTATTTTATTTTATTTTATTTTATTTTATTTTATTTTATTTTATTTTATTTTATTTTATTTTATTTTATTTTATTTTATTTTATTTTATTTTATTTTATTTTATTTTATTTTATTTTATTTTATTTTATTTTATTTTATTTTATTTTATTTTATTTTATTTTGTTTTGTTTTGTTTTGTTTTGTTTTGTTTTGCCAAGAAAGAGAGTTTGGAGTTTGCAGTCAAAAGACCTAGAATTACTTCCCTAAAAAATAATTGCGCACCTTAAAACGTGCACCAACCAATCAGCATTAAGCATCCAACAGCCTGCGGTATAGACTTATGTAACACATATTAAGTTATAACACACTGGCAAATAAATAAACCTAGGATATAGTTGAAAGAAACACCGCTCATACCTCTGACGATTAGTTCAGCAAAGTTTGACACTGCGGCTCCGTACGTCGACTGAGTGAGGCATCGGTAGAGATCCTGCTCTCCACGCTGGGCTCCACCCACCTGAAACCACGCAACCAATCGACGCTCGCCTACTGATGACGTCACTGAGTATGGCGACATCAGAACACCATTACGCCTCTGAAACAGAGAGAGGGCGACGTGATACATAAGCAAAAATGCATAGTACCTAAAAATGGATATGCAAATAAAGCAATAAGCCCCAAGAAGTCGTGGTTTACATTGAATTTATAAAAGCTAAGGGGTGTTGTTAGGCACAATGTAGATAATTAACAAACATCATACAATGTTTAACAGATCATTAGTTAATACGTATTCTAATAGATACAAATGTGAGATGATGTACTTGTAAATCTTTACTAATGAACTTGTTGAACATAATGATTAACAGCTCGTTAGTTAACCTAAATTAAAATGCTCGTTAGTTAACCTAAATTAAAATCCTCGTTACTTAACCTAAATTAAAATTTCAGCATTAGTGTTGTAGAACAAGGTTGGAAACGTATTTGATTGGTTTGTCAAACTTGAATTCTGGAATCATATTTTATGATAAATATGTAAATGAGTAAACGCAAAGCTTTTCTCTTAAAATATGCTGTCGATGTTATGTGTTGTTGTTTTTATGCCTTTAGGAAGAATATAAACACACTTAACTAATCACACTTTACTCAAACTTTGTTACAGTAGCTACAAGTCCAATTCCCATAAAGGTACTGAATGTAAAAATGTGCATTAGATGACATATAAATCATTTCAAACCATTTAAACAAACAATTTAATGACATTTGTAAGCATTCAGATGCACATAAATCATCTGTTAAAATCATTCGTACATTATTGGATATATATTAACTAATGCTCTGTTAAGCATTATATAATGTCTATTAATGATTTATTAATAGAAGATACAGCATTAGTTTTTAAAACTCGGGAAAGACTCTGCAAACAGTTTTATGTTTATGGTGTTTTTGTTTTGTTTTTTGACAGCCCTTGGTCACCATCTACTTTCATTATAATGCAAAGACCAGCAGGGACACTGCAAAACATCTCCTTTTATATTCCATAACATAAAGGTTTGTTTGGAGCTACATGTGGGTGAGTGAATGTTGGCAGGATTTACTTTTGTATTTTTTTTATAATTTTTTGGGGGGGGGGTGGTATTCCTAAACCTCACATAGTTTCAAACATCTAACAACACAACATCCGCCGCTGCCTGAAAAAGCACCTTCAACAGCCTTCATCTTCTCTGAACTGCTTTGAAGCATTCATGATGTTGGCAAGCGGAAGAGAAAATAAACACAAGACTGAAATGGCTGGCAATTACACAAATTATGTAAATATCACAATTTTACGGATCAGCGCACTGTGCCTCACGGCCACGCCACAGCACCCGAATAAATAATACACATCAATTAAACTGGGGAGAAACTTCCTTGTGTCAGCACACGTTGGAACTGAGATGGCAGCGCTTCTGCTAGTGAACTGGAGATGTACAGTCAGATTTGTTTGTACTATTTAAACCGCAGTGAGAACACAGCCGAGAGACTCTCAGTCCAATGAGGAAACACAAGCTGCAATTAAAGTAGGGCTGTCGCGATTCGCCGATTTTATTCGATTATTCGATTTTTTAAAATCCTCGACTTCATTTTGCTCGCGTCGACTAACCGGCAAAATACCGGAAGTGGCGCATTTCACGGACAATAATCCATAAAACACATTATTAGACTGTTCCCTTTCAGTCAGTCACTTCGAGTCACGTCGGTGACCGACGAATTGGGATATCGCTTCGATAGACCAATCTACTTCAAGTGTAAACTAAACGAGCCAATGCACATTGGCATGCAATTATTGCATCCAGCTGTCGCTGATCACAGCGTGAGTATAA
>NW_015505389.1:1049806-1053695 GCF_001515645.1 Sinocyclocheilus grahami | reverse complement strand
CGAGTGGGTTGCGCACTTCAGGCTGCACTACCCCCTGTCGTGTTGCAAGCGGCCATCTCCCCTGTGCGCCTCAGCACTAAAAGAGCATTTCCTAAAGAGCAAATTTCTCTAAAAGAGCTCCACGGGTGCGCCTTTATAAAGACGACGGATCACCCGTGCGTTTCTGGGTGCGGTCGTTACCTGGCACCGGGTGATGGTCACAATCGCTGCCTCACGTGTCTGGGCATCAAGCACGCTGAGGTGGCCTTCGTGGATGAGTCATGTTCTCATTGCGGGAAGATGACCATCTCAGAGCTGCGAACCAGGCTCCGCTATCTGCGAGGGGGCGGAGTCCCGTTGCCGCTGCCGCGATCTGGGGCTCGTTCTGGCGGACAGGCGAGAACCACTTCCGGCAGTAGCATGGTCGGTTTGAGGGTTACAGTGATGAACCAACCCTCTGGGGACCATCACTCCTCTTGCACCTCCGATCCAGTAGAGCGACCCACGGAACGTGCTGGGCCCTCTTTAAAGAGCGTACAAGCAGTATCCAGTGGCCTTCCCCCCGACCAGATGTTGATCTCAGCATCGGAGGGAGAGCTGTCCGATGAAGATTCGGCTGTGCTGCCGCTCTCTGGGACGGTGGCAAAGCCTGAATCGGATCCGGAGATGACAGCTATTGCAAACCAATTACAGCCATATGGCGGCCGCACCGCTCGGCTTGTTACATATGAGACCGCTCCAGCACTGGCTTTATGGCCGAGTCCCGAGGTGGGCGTGGAAGCGCGGCACTCACCGGGTCCAAGTTACACCGGCCTGTCTCGAAACCTTCATCTCGTGGTCAGATCTTGCATTCCTCCGAGCAGGGGTGCCCCTAGAGCAGATCTCCAGGCATGCTGTGGTCTACACGGATGCCTCCACGACCGGGTGGGGTGCCACATACAACGGGCAGGGGTTTGGACGGGCCCGCAGCTGCATTGGCACATCAATTGCCTAGAGTTGTTGGCAGTGCGCCTTGCCTTGAACCGTCTCAAAGGGTGCTTAAAAGGCAAGCACGTACTGGTCCGAACGGAAAACACAGCGACCGTTGCGTAAATCAACCGACAGCTGCGCTCCCGGGAGAATAGCGACTCCATCCCCAGACGGTCCAGCTGGTTTGGGGATGTTTCGGAGGCGCTCAGGTAGACCTGTTTGCTTCTCCAGAAACCTCTCACTGCCAGTTGTTCTACTCACAGCACACAGCTGGCCGCAGGCCCTACGCAAGTATGAGTTTCCCCCAGTGAGCCTTCTCGCACAGACACTGTACAAAATCTGGGAGGACAAGGAGCAAGTCTTGCTAGTGACAGCCCCTCCTTGGCAGATTCCTCTGAGGAAGGATCTACTGACTCAGAGACGGGGCACCGTTTGGCACCCGTGTCCAGACCATTGGAAACTCCATGTCTGGTCCCTGGATGGGACGCGGAGGTTCTAGGTGACCTACCCCAGGAGGTAGTGAACACCATCGCTTCGGCAAGAGCACCGTCTACGAGACACGCTTACGCCTTGAAGTGGAACCTGTTCGTGGAGTGGTGTTCTTCTCGCCGAGAAGACCCCCGGAGATGCCCGATTGCGGTCGTGCTTTCCTTTCTGCAGCAAGGGCTGGAGCGAAGGCTGTCTCCCTCCACCCTCAAAGTCCAAGTTGCTGCTATTGCTGCGTACCATGACCTGGTGAATGGGAAGTCCGTAGGTAAGCATGACTTCATCATCAGGTTCCTTAGAGGAGCCAGGAGATTGAATCCTTCCCAGCCCCCTCTCTATACCCTCTTGGGTCTCTAGTGCTAAAATCATTACAGCAGGGGCCATTTGAGCCTTTGCATTCAGTTGAACTAAAGTTTCTTTTATTGAAAACTCTGCTCCTGCTTGCACTGGCCTCCATCATGAGGGTAGGGAACCTGCACACATTTTCAGTCGACGATTCATGCCTAGAGTTTGGGCCCGCTGACTCGCATTTGTAGGGCTGCGGGCTGGGCTAGCGTTCGCTAGTCTATAGCCTCCGTGTGGAGCCGGCATCCTCCTGTGTTCTCACCTCAAACGGGTAGTGGCGCCGAGAGGCCCCGGTTAGTGTCGGCTTGCTAAAACTGCTCCAGATTGTCCTACAGTAGACCCTGTTGAGATCCTCCATCACCCTCAGCAGCGGACGTGGCGTAAAGTCCGGCGCCGGGCTGTAGCGTCTGGACCAATCAATTTCTCTTCTCTGTACTGAGTTAAGCTTTAACCCTTTCCTCTACCAACTGTATGTGTGTGTGTATGTGTATGTTAGACCAGTTTAAGTGTTTATGTGTATTTTAGACCAGTTTAAGTGTTTATGTAGTATGTTAGACTAGTTTAAGTGTTTATGTAGTTAATAAAACCTTACTTGTATCACACTTGACGTTGTTCATTGTTTGCTCATAACTGGAGTCACTTAATCATGCAGATTTATGCTACAAGTTTTTGTAGAATTGTACAGTAAGAAAGTTATTTCCCTTAACCAGGAAATTAACGTTCTTAGAATTGACAAGACAGTTGACCCTGATTCATATTTCCTCATGAGCTGATTCGTTACAGGGCCTTCACGATGAATCCATGGGTACCGTGGAAGGCTCGGTTCCATATTGAGACCTAAGCGGTTCTTGTATGTGTATAGTCCATGGTATAGCCATAGAGTCCGTGTTTCCCCGGCAGACTTCTGCCTTTCCAAGAGGGTTACAATCACCTCCAGTTCTCCATATACACCTAAGCGGATGCTATATGTGTATTTGCTTCCGAAAACTCCTTCGGGAAGGATGGGGCTTCCACAGCGTCCCTGTTCCAAGTGGAGAGGGTACGTTTTCCCAGTGTTATCCAATCTCACTCATTAAGGTAGTGCTTTGAAAAATGGTGAGTGGAGCTACTTGTCCCAAGCCCCGGCCTACACCAGGTAGGGGTGCAGGCGGCTCGCACAGGGCACTGGAAGGGGCAGCACCATGGCACTTTGGTAGGGATCCCAATTCGTCGGTCACCGACATGACTCGGAGTGACCGACTGAAAGGGAAAGTCTCGGTTACGTATGGTAACCCTCATTCCCTGAAGGAGGGAACGGAGACGTCATGTCCCGTTGTCACAGTTGCTGTACCACCGCTGAGCGGCCGGGTCGCCGGGTCGGCTCTTCAGCGAAAACCTGGTATGCATTGCACCTGCTGCCTTATTATACTCACGCTGTGATCAGCGGCAGCTGGATGCAATAATTGCATGCCAATGTGCATTGGCTCGTTTAGTTTACACTCGAAGTAGATTCGAAGCGATATCCCAATTCATCAGTCACCGACGTGATGTCTCCGATCCCTTCTTCAGGGAACGAGGGTTACCATATGTAACCGAGACGTTTCCCAAGGCTGCATGATATATTAAACCATAATTAAGCATAATTGTGAATTCACAAACGCTACGATTTAATTGGCTAAATAATTATATGGAATGCAGTTCTAATACAGTATATGCACTTTAATTATTTACATGCGTGTAGGTTAAGTACATGCGTCACACAGCGGCTCCGTTCACAGTAGTTCCACAGGAACTGTTATCATTTACATGTGTGGAGTGTCTCAAACGCCATCTCTACATGTTGTTGTGAGTTTGGGTTTATTATAATGTTCATCTGGAAATGCAACATGCGCCATTTCATCAGATTTGTAAGGTAAATCATTTATAAATCTACGCAAACACAGGAAAATACATTGCGGTTTCAAAATAAAAGCTCAAACCCTCACTCTGAGTTTACGCGTTTTGATGTACACATATTCTTTTAATTACAGTGGCTATAGCATTTCTGTCCTAAATAAATGGCCAACTATTAAAGATTAAGTGGACATTTGTATTAAATGGTGCTTGGTCAATATTAAACAAGTATTAGATC
>NW_015505389.1:1025590-1048759 GCF_001515645.1 Sinocyclocheilus grahami | reverse complement strand
CCATTTCATCAGATTTGTAAGGTAAATCATTTATAAATCTACGCAAACACAGGAAAATACATTGCGGTTTCAAAATAAAAGCTCAAACCCTCACTCTGAGTTTACGCGTTTTGATGTACACATATTCTTTTAATTACAGTGGCTATAGCATTTCTGTCCTAAATAAATGGCCAACTATTAAAGATTAAGTGGACATTTGTATTAAATGGTGCTTGGTCAATATTAAACAAGTATTAGATCACACAGTAATGTGTAAAAATAGTCATTAGGCCATCGGCGCCCTCTGCAGGCCTTTGTTGTAATGCGTAATGTACATTAGCTCTATTGTTTATAAAACATTATGTATTTTAAAAGTTTTGTTCAATAAAATTATATGATTTCTTTCATTTCATACTTTATTTCTATTTCTACTCATTGCTATTATATATGTATTTTAAGTAATTTTAAAGGCTTTTAAATTTGTTCACGTACATCTATCTTTATTACCACAAAAAAATTAATTATAATTATAGGGCCCTATGAAATCCATTTTATTTCCAAATTCAGATTTTTTTTTCCATTTTAATTTTTCTATACTCAGTTTTAATGGTTAAATTAAATGTTATTAATCAAAAAGCTTGTCTAATCAATTTAGTTTAGTTTTATCTTTACCAAATTCTGTTTTCCATTATTTTCTGGATTCCATTTGAATGGTTCCATTAAATTTTAATAATCAAAAGCATCTCCAATTAATTGATTTTATGTATTATTATTTTTAATATAATATATTATTATTATATATAATAATATTATTATTATTATTTCTATTTTTTTTTTTCAGAAATACTGCACATTTACATTTTTCTCCTTAATAAATTCTGGTAAATAACATTTCTGGTAAATACTCCTTTAAAAAGTGTTTTTATATTATTATAATTGTATTATTAGTAGACTAGAACACGTGGATATGTTGTCATTCTTACACTATAATACTGAACTTTGATTTCAGTGATTTGGACTATGAGATGGATGCACTTTACGTTTGCTTTAAAAAGAGGATTTCATAGAAATTTTTATTTCATTTGGTTTAATAAAATATAGTTGAATAAAATATTCTTAAGAAAAATTGTTGATTTTTTTTGTGTGGGAAATTAATCGTTTAGATGAATCGATTAATCGATAAATTAGTCGATAGATTAATTGAAATAAAAATAGTCGTTAGTGGCAGCCCTAAATTAAAGCATCTGCACTGCACTAATTTAAATAAATAAATGTGTAAAAAATACATACACAAATTCTATTGACTATTCCTTCAATATATTGTTTTCCAATGCAGTTGTTTAGACCACCATGCCATTATTTATTTATTTTTGTTAATATTCCAAATTAGATTTTTTTTCCTGCTTTCATGTTAATGTTAGTTAAAGTTTTAGTAATTCTTGTTTATTTATTATTTTTGTCATTTTAGTATTTTTGTAGTTTTTAAATATGTCTATATCGTTGCTTTTTAGTTATTTATTTATTTATTTTTTCACTAGTTATGTTAGTACATCAAGTTAAACTAAACAAACAGGAGAAATGTTGCATAATTTTATATTTGATTTTATTTCATAATGTTTTTATTGTTTTTATTTTAGTTTAATTTAACTGTAATAAACCATGCCACTGCTGGCATTTTGAGAGTTAATCTAACTGAAGAGTGTTGAGATCCAAGCAACATTAGACCAAACTATTAAAAAATAAATAAAATAAAATAAAAATGAATGGAAGTGAGTAAATTATTATTATAATTAATATTTATTTTTTTTATTATCGAGTATCCTCAAGTTTCTACACTGCAACTGCAGTTAGTAAAGAAGGTTTGATATACAGGAATACTTGCAATAATTGCAGTATAAGCGCACGATAAACGTGCTTATGAAACACTGTAACAGTCTTATTAGGTATCATTTAAATGCATATGCTGGCTGTTAGCACTAACTGATGTAAGGGGAGATCAGTGTGAAGTGTTTGGCCTGTGGTGAAGATTTGAAGAAGACATTAACTGCATTAATTAAAGGCTGGGAGCTGGTATGTGTGCATCTACATGCAAATGTGCAAGCCAGTTTGCCAAAAGAGACTACAGGAACGATTAAAATTAGAAAATTACACATTCCCACAGGATTCGATGTTCTTCACATGTGCTGGCTTGTGTTTAATAGCATGCTGTTGCTGTGAAAAAGACACTCCTGACAGGTTAAGCCAAAGAAAAACTAGTTTTGGCCAAATTCTAGCATGCAACTTTAAATATGTCAATCCCATAATGGGCTACAATGAGTGAATAAACATAAGAACATAAACATGATGGCAGATGGCAAGAGAAACAATGATTAAAAACATGCTTGTACTACACGTGTGCTGCATATATTGAGTATTTAGACTGTTTCCAATCACTGGACTCCATGTTGATTAGACAGTATCTAACAAAGAGTTTCACTAGGTTCAGCTCACGAGGAACAGAGCTAGTCTCATCCTCTGTCTTGAAAGAGATTTTCAAAGTAGATTTACATACAAAAAGAATCAGTGGATGAAAAGAAATGAAAAGGAAATAAAACAAAAGCCGTCGTATCTAAAGCCTGGGGACTCACGTCCAATGCTTTGAGAACGATATGAAGAGAGGATCCAGTCAATGATGGAGCCAGGGCTCAGTGTTAGTTCAAGAGAGAGAGAGAGAGAGAGAGAGAGAGAGAGATTATACGCCGGGAATAAGAGCTTCACTACAGAAAAAAACTGCCATTAAAACAATACGTGAGGCTGGATGTTGAAATTAAGTATAAATCAATTGGCTGACAATTCATTGAGGAGCTGTTCATTTATTTGCCATGCGTCACACAAACCTTACTGTTGTAAGTAATGCCAAATGTCTCTCGGTAATAATACTTCGCTACAGTATTTTTAGGGAGAATCTGTACTTGAGTTTTTATATTTCTGTCAACTTTCACTTTTACTCCACTATATTTCCTAATTAAAATGTATACTTTTACTCCGAATACATTTCCGCAAAGCACATTTGTGACCCTGGAGCACAAAACCAGTCTTAAGTCGCGTTGGACAACTTTAAAGGCGATTTTCTCAATATTTAGATTTTTTTTTGCATCCTCAGATTCCAGATTTTCAAATACCGGTAGTTGTATCTCGGCCAAATATTGTCCTCCTATCCTAACAAAGCACACATCAATGGAAAGCTTATTTATTCAGCTTTCAGATGATTTATAAATCTCAATTTTGAAAAATTGACCCTTATGACTGGTTTTGTGGTCTAGGGTCACATGTTATATTATGTATCGTATCGTATCATATCATAAAAGAGTTATAAATTGCAGGTGGCGATTTTCTCAATATTTAGATTTTTTTTTGCATCCTCAGATTCCAGATTTTCAAATACCGGTAGTTGTATCTCGGCCAAATATTGTCCTCCTATCCTAACAAAGCACACATCAATGGAAAGCTTATTTATTCAGCTTTCAGATGATTTATAAATCTCAATTTTGAAAAATTGACCCTTATGACTGGTTTTGTGGTCTAGGGTCACATGTGTTACTTACTACAAAATAAAGTCAGAAGAACACGGACTGCAGGAAAGCAGGTTTGAGAATCAGTGGTCTGGCACTTGCAAGTTAGACTCCTAAAAACACAATATTGCTCATGTGCAAACAAGTGCTCACACAACCGCGGATGATTTCATTTTCCACTCCATACAGTATATCGACATACAGTATATCGTCTGCAATAATATGGTAAGTGTTTTTTAAATGATGTGCGATCTGACATTATCGAGTATATTACAGAAACACACCCAGAGAGTGCACGCATACACCACGTGATATTGCACACTGAGTCCGAAATTTTCGCACGTTAAAAAATAAATACGACCTCACGTTATATCAATCACGTTTACACACTGCCACTGTAATTTTTGTCCGTCATAAAAAAATTTGGATCGGGTTCGATTTTTTCAATTTTTCACATTCGTTGCAAGCATTTTGAGAGGTGTTTTGACAGTTCAGAGCCACCGTACAAGCGAACGCCAAAATCCAGAATGCCGATTGTCAAGTTCACCCACTTCGTCTCGCAGCACAAAGCACTGTATATAGATCCTTGCACACTGAGTTCACAGAAATTGGTGGTCTTCTTTTTTAATACGTGGCTCTAGTATCGCTAGCAAAAGCATCAAACTGAGCTACTGACACGTCCTGAAGTAAACTTTGAATCGTCCCGGGATAATCCCGCTGCTCCTGAAGGGGAACGCTCCGTCCTCTCTACATCTCAGGATTGGATGGACCCAATAGTTCCTCTCTTTTTCTCTTTTTAAGAAGCGAGAAGACAACAAACTCATCCTCACTGCTGGAAGACTCCATTTAGTGCTGTTTTGTGAATTTTTTCGCAACGGATTAATTAATACGCATCGGACTCAGTGTGCAAGGTTTCTGCGCGTGACGAATTTTTAGGATAACGAATACGAAAAAAACGTATACGGAAATTTCGGTGTGCAGAGACTTTTAGTCTATTAAAACACATTTAGAATCAACAAAATTCAAGGCATTCTAAGTTTTGCATGCCTCTGTATGTCTTTTATATTTATAACATGAAATATAGTTAATCTATATCACCATAGGTGCCATTTTTACTCCAGGTATCAGCATGATAACAAATGTAATATTCATTTTATACAAGTTTAATAAAGTTAGCATTAAGTGACTTACATTGTAGACACAATATTGCCTGTTTTTGCTCAATTTTGCCAATGAAAATAGTTCCAAACAAAGATCAACTATTTGAACAAATCAGGTGAATGAATGATTCACTGACTCACTTATTAATACAATCAAATGCTTCGTTCCTGAATGAATCAGTTGACTGCCATCTAGCAATTCAAGGTTTTATGTTTAAAACAAAGCATTATTGATGCATTTGTAACTGCTGGTTAGATGTATCCATGTCCCCTCTGAGCTGCATTGAACAGTCTGTGTAAATCAATCTAAATGCCACTTCAGATGCAGATTCCACATTAGCAAAAACTGATTTCTAATGTTGGAACGAAAGTCTTCGTAACAGATGAAAGCGGCTCTTATGCTAACCCAATGATACAAAATGGAAGAAAGAGTTTAAACTGATCTTGCTGCTCAAACTGTGTATAGAACATTTATATATATTATTATTTATTTGCTCCTTTTCCATTTTGCATTTACTTCTACTTTTACTTTCAATATTTAAGTATGTTTTAAATTTTAAAAAGTATACTTTTTATACTTAAGTACAATAAACATCACATACTTTAAAACTTTTACTCAAGTAATCAGGTAAACAGTGACTTCAACTTCTACCAAAGTCATTTTCTGGTAAGATCTCTGTACTTTTACTTAAGCAAGGCTTTAAGGCACTTCATCCACCAGTTTGATAAGAATGCAAAGGAATCTTTGCATCTTTGAAGTCACTGGATTTTTTTCAAGATTGGAGTTTTGTGGATTTTAGTCCATGTGTAACACGCTTCTATATAGCAGATCGATATGCTAGAGTATTCATAAATAGAGTATTCACTTATAGCAGACTTATATCTTTCTCTTCTGCCAAATGTAGCACTATACAATTTTTTTGTGTCTAGTAAAATACTCTATTAAATGCAAATGCGGAAACAGCATCATGCTAGTTTGGGACAAAATATTGATTCTAGAGGAACTGTATTCCCATACAGTATGTTAATGCTATAAGCTGTCACTACTGTACTGTAACTTTGCAAAATATATTTGTATCATTCATATCAAAGGTTCAATAAACTGTTCCATTAAAAAAAAGATATGTTTCTCTTAGTCCATACAGTATGTCAGGCTTTACAGGAAATTATTAAGCTATTTCATCAAGGTATTTTTTTTTTCAGGGAAGATTCAGAAATAACACCGAACAGTATTTCTTTGATAATCTTCTAATAGTTGAATGAACTGTCTGAACTCATCAAATGATATATAATGAGTCATAGTCATTTGTTTGTCTTTAAACATTTCCATAGGATGTAATTTCTGTTGGAATGCTTATTATTATTATTTTTTATTTATTTATACATTTTCTCTCTCTCTCTCTCTCTCTCTCTCTCTCTCTCTCTATATATAGAGGGAAATCATGCTGTAGCAAAGCAAGTGTGACATTATTGGTAATCAAAATGAAAAGTTATAAATTAAAATAGATTTGCAGCAATTAAACAGATTATGACAAAGTTGTGATGCTGTTGTGTGATTTTAATTGCTGGGTACAGTCACAGCCAGAATCAGGTTTGTGTGTGTCTGTCTGTGGTTGGGAGCGATTCAGACAATTATGTGCTTAAAATGACCTACTTTTCATGCTATGATAATTTTATGTTAGATAATGGTTTATCTATTATAATAGTTCTCACTCAAGAGAATGTGGGATTTTAAGCTCCATTGCTTGAAAGGACTATTCATACTGTTATTCATACATCTACAAAAAAAAAAAAAGTGCACAACTTTGAAAAAGAAAAACAAAATGAAAAATTACTCTGTGTACCTTTCAGAGCAAACAACTAGTGTCATGCACTGCTTCTGAACAAGGACAGAATTTGAGGATTTTCAGTTTGCTGTAGCTCACTTTAATACTGGACTGTTCCAACACAACTTGTGTGACCTTTCAAGAGTAATGGAATTACACTGAACTTCTCACCAACAGCAATGAGAGAGTGAAAAGGTTGTAAGACAAGAATCCACATGGCCAGGGGCAAGCGCTTCAGACCTCAGCTGTAATACCAAACACAAAAACTGAAAGAGATCAGAGATCCATCATCCAGAGCTTATGCTGAGCCTGATGGGGGCTTCACACAGGAGTCTTTTGTGTGTTCAAGCAGCACAACAGAATGCAATCTCACAGTCTCAGGAAGCAGTTTTAATGTATTTTTTTTTACTTATTGTAACTTCACACGGCCACTATTTGAGCAGCGTTGGGGTTAATGCATTACAAGTATGAGTTATGTACTGTAGCATCGGCGATTAAAAGTGCAGGGGCTCGGTTTTGGTGGGTGACCTCCTAAACACCGTTTTAAATTAGTTATAAAGTCCAAAATGACCGTAAAGAGTTGGGAGTAAAGGTCATTGCACACTGAGTCTGAAAATTTCGTCCGAACGTTAACAAATAAATACGACCTCACGTTATGTCAATCACGTAAAATTAAAAAATTCGGATCGGGATAGATTTTTTCAGTTTTTTTTCCGTTGAGAAAAAGTAATGCAGAAGTAAAGTAACGCATTACTTTCCATAAAAACGCAATTACTTAGCAAAAAGAGAAGTAAAAGCTATTACTAAGCGATGTTTACCAATTAAAACTATAATCAAGTTAACTGTATGACAGACTAATTAATCAAATGAATTGCTATCAATCCTGTACATATATATAAATATTTGCTATATCAATATTTCTATTTGAAAATACACACACACACACACATACACACATATGTGTGTGTGTGTGTGTGTAATAAATTTTTTTGATAAATGGTAAATTAACATAGTAATCATTCATATATGTACCATGGTACAACCATCTAATATGTTCACATTTTGTGATGATATAAACAATCAAGCATTTGATATTTGCTACATAGTGAGTGAACTGGATGTATTTAGTGAAGGATATACTTACAGACGTTGCATAATTTGTTATTAATCATCTATTTGTTTAATAATCTAAGTGTTTTATTCTTTATGTGGTGACATTGAGAATTATGAAACCTGTGAGGTTTTGTTAAATGTACAACAATCTGTAGTGACAAGCCTAATTACTATCATCACTGTTAATACCATAGTGTTAAACGTAAAAAAAAAAAAGAGAATTTTATTGAGTTTGTGGTTAAATCTTTTCAGTGTTCTGATCCAAACCTTGCGCATGTTCCCTGTACTATTTGTTGTCTTTCCTACTTCTTAAGTCTTTTTTGCCCTCACCATTTTGCAATAAAGTGCAAAATAAAAATGATTTATACTGTTTCCCCAGTTGTTATGCAGTCCATTCATATCACTTACATCTAAGCATCATGTTTTGTCTTCATGCCCACCGAACGCCTCATTTGTTCTTATCTGCCTGTGCTTGTCATCTCAGCATCAAATCATTACACGCTCTCGATATCAAGAGCACCGGTGCCATAACATGACTGCACTTCACTTATTCCCAGCACACAAGCACTGCCAGCTTTATTTTCTGTTAGAGTGAATCTGAGCGAATGCTGGCCAGACGGGAGGTAAACGTTCGATTGCAATAAGCCTTCCACATATTTTCAGAGCATAATAATGAAAAGTCTCCAAGCGCTGAATGCTTAAAATGCTCTCAAACCATCATCTGAAGAACAAACTCTATGGGTTTTACCTAAAGACGGGCTCTTGAAAAGCACTTTGTTCGCTTCCACACGATACATCTCGTCTGCAGCCTTACAGCTGTCATCTATAATCGCATCAACGCGTCACTAATAAGTGAAGTTCTAGCGGTTTAATGATGGCTTTCTTATGGCAGCAACTCGATCAAAAAAGCCAGATGTGAATGGACACAATGAAATCTCAGTTTGTTCTATCTGAGCGATCGGCATGTTTTATTGACTCACTAATAATGTAACGTGAGATGTAGGAGGTTTAACTGGCATTTTTCTTGCTGTAATATCATGTGAGTGTATTGATTGCATTCCCTGTTATTGAATATAAGAGTAAAATAACATTGATTTTAAGAATGACTACTCAGTCTAGTGCCAGAAGTTGCATCACTAATGTATCCCATTTAACATAAAGGCACTACAGGCATCAGAGCAACGTTTTTATCACCATTTTGTTTACTGACAAGTTTGGCCATTCATTGTTTTCATCCTCTTTGAAAAACACATCCTATATGAAAGGCCTTTGAGAAACCACTGGCGTGATGTTGACATGAACCTGAACCTTTCCTTAAGGCTGACTAGTTGTTCAGCCATGCGGTCAACGCATCGCCTAGTCAATTTAAAAAAAATTCATAAAGCAAACAAGGGAAATGTAAGACAGACGCGTCTGTCTGCTCTGCTTGCGACTCCTGCGGCATCATTTCGCTCTAGTTCTAGTGGAGCTGAGAAAAAACCTCACAGTGCTGCCTTTGGCAAGAGCACAGCATTCTGGGTAAACACACTGGCCTGTTTTTCTTGCAATGTCTCTATATTTCACTGACATCCAAAATCCGGCCACTGATCAGTGAATCTACAACTGCCTAATGCTGTCCTCCCATAATCCATATTACCTCTCTTTTATTTTAGTTTGCTTTGTTTTCTGAAAAGGAAGAAACAAATGTCAGGTTTTCTGAAAGGGAATAGTCTTTTAAAATGTAGTTTTCAGTGCCAAATTCTAAAAAATACATTTTTGTATTTGTGTTGCTTTGATATGTTTAAGAGGAATTTGTATACCGTTTCAACTATATTTGTGGACCTAAAATAGTCTAATCATGTGATTATCAAAGGGTATAAAATTGTAAAATATTAAGGCAAGACACTAATAGATTCCCTCGTTGATTAATCACAGTACATTACGACTAATTGTTTTTGTATTGCAAGCTTTCTGAATGGTTAAATATGCAAATGAGGCCTTATCTAATTAAATATGCACTAATTGGCATACATTTCCAGAACATAAATCTGAACTTTGGATAAAGCCAGGTTCAAAATTGTGGTTTCATTTTGTCAGCGTATTGACAGGTTTTGTTTGGTGGGAACACACCTGCTTGCGACTCCTGCGGCATCATTTCGCTCTAGTTCTAGTGGAGCTGAGAAAAAACCTCACAGTGCTGCCTTTGGCAAGAGCACAGCATTCTGGGTAAACACACTGGCCTGTTTTTCTTGCTATGTCTCTATATTTCACTGACATCCAAAATCCGGCCACTGATCAGTGAATCTACAACTGCCTAATGCTGTCCTCCCATAATCCATATTACCTCTCTTTTATTTTAGTTTGCTTTGTTTTCTGAAAAGGAAGAAACAAATGTCAGGTTTTCTGAAAGGGAATAGTCTTTTAAAATGTAGTTTTCAGTGCCAAATTCTAAAAAATACATTTTTGTATTTGTGTTGCTTTGATATGTTTAAGAGGAATTTGTATACCGTTTCAACTATATTTGTGGACCTAAAATAGTCTAATCATGTGATTATCAAAGGGTATAAACTTGTAAAATATTAAGGCAAGACACTAGAGGTGAACAGAGTAAAAGCATTTTGTTTCTAATAGATTCCCTCATACTTTCCCTCGTTGATTAATCACAGTACATTACGACTAACTGTTTTTGTATTGCAAGCTTTCTGAATGGTTAAATATGCAAATGAGGCCTTATCTAATTAAATATGCACTAATTGGCATACATTTCCAGAACATAAATCTGAACTTTGGATAAAGCCAGGTTCAAAATTGTGGTTTCATTTTGTCAGCGTATTGACAGGTTTTGTTTGGTGGGAACACATGAGGAATAAACATAGCCAGAAACAATCACCAAAATGTCAAGAGCATTGAGAAGGGGACGTGATGTTGTATAAGAGTGTCACACCACTGTTATGAAATCTTTAATGCGGCTCCATCTGCAGAAGACCGCACTGAAACCATGCTCCTGATCCAGCCATATCTCCATGGTGACAGTCTCTCACCCTGACCCCAGGACAGGCTCTTCAATCCATTGCCATTCAAGATGACAAATGCTTGTTGCTTGAGGTGAGTTTTTGCGGTAAGGGTCCCTGGGTGAGTTTCTTAGAGACAAACAGTGGTTCTGAGCTGAGCCGGACTCTCTTCAACAGACAGTGTGTCTCGATGGGGTTTTATTTTCTCAGAAACACCCTCCATTAGCATTACTGTGGATTATACTTCAAGAAACGCACAGCCAGCTGAAGGAGCAGAGGGAACGGCATGTGCTACTAGTGAGAGCTAGTTAGGAGTGAGGAAAAGAAGATCTGTTTCAAACCCTAGTGAGCTGCTGTGCTTTCTACATAGGCAGCTATACCCTCACACGTGATTGATTTGAAATGTGTGCCACACAAATGTGATGTCTGCTTACAATAATATAAATGTATAGGGATAATAATAATTGGTTAGACATTATTTTAAAAAGTGATGCTGCTATAGTCTAATTACTAGGGCTGCCTTCTAATAGTTGACTAAACGTTAGTTGACGAGAATAAGCTTAAGCCCAAAGTATACTTCGGTTTTTACGCATACATGAGAGTCCGAGACGTGAATAGTGTGTGCGTACTGTACTGTATGCGCAACATCCGTTTTTTGTAACTGTACATAGTTTGTATGCTCAGATCGCTTTGTTTTGCACTTTGTGACAAGGAGGGTCAAAATCACGAGAGCAAAGTGGGCCTCCAAAAAGGATGTTTATTTCAAGCGGATGTGCAAAATGTGCAAATAAATATGCTTAACCTTAAAACAAAGATTATTACTAAAAGCAGTCTAAAACTAGAACTGCTGAGTACTTAACACAGTACAAACTCCCCTCCACTACATTGAGGCTGGAGTTTTACATGCTACACAGCTCCACAATAATCTTGTATTTTACTCGATCCGTGCACCTCTCTCTTACTACTAGTGACAGCCATATTAAATAAACAATATTCCCGCTCTTACTCATTGGAGCATACCATGTTTTTATAACATAAACTCTTGTCTCACAATATGATTCATACATGAGATTTAAGAACAAGCGTCAAATGGATAAACACATTAAAAAGAGGACGGATAAATCAAAACATCTGCACAAACATTTTCATAAATTAGCTAAAATTAGCGCTTTTCTTAAGTGCACACTATTACCACGCCCACTCAGGTCAGAAAATACATAAATATTATAATGCACCAGAAACAATAAGAACACAGTAAAAACAGTGATGGAAGACAACTTTAATGTCTTTCTATCACACACTAATCAGTTGTTCCACAGAAGAAAAGAGATGGAACAACAATAGCAGCTAAATATAGCTGCAAGTAGCAATTAACCCCTTAACTGTCACCCCCCATTTTTTTTAAACAGGCATGAAAGTGCACTATCCAAACTTAAATTGTTGTAATTTATGAACACTTTGGAATACAGACCTAAGGTTGGTAAATCAGAATTTTTTTTTCAAAACATTAAAGTATCAAAAAGTTATAGAAGTTTACATTTACTGTAAATAAAATGCACTATATTAATTTTATTTTATTTATAATAAATATTATAGTATATATAAATAATAAGTATAAAATTAAATCCTTATGTCTAAACAAGTTATGTTCCAAATTTAAAGTTGATATGAAAAAAATTGAGGTTCCTATGAGATTTTATTTAGGGCGTTATACCACAAACAGCCACACGGAATGCAATTCAAACTCCATTGAATATTTTTAATGCATTTTTCTGTCACAAATGTCTAGATTTCTCTGTCAATATTACTTCTATCTCAAAATAACCACCATATATGGAATCCAAAGATATGTATTTTGTCAAGATTATACAAAGTTTTGATTGTAAAATATTATTCTCAGAGGTAAACATGTTATTATGAATCTCAGTGTAAACGAGTGTATGTTGTGCTGTGTACGTAATACATTTTGTAATATGACACTTGACACCGCCCACTAAGGGGGAGGAGACCGGCAAAATATTTTAAAGTACCATTTCCATAGTAACACACTGTCCGATTTCAAAATGGTTTTCACAGGATGAATCTTGGGCTTCTAAGCTTTCAAATGATATATAATTTATGATGATTACTAAAAGATTTGATGGAGAAAAAGGACGACAACAAAAAAGAGCGCCAAGCGTCCTACAGGTGGGACAGTTGGGGCAAAGCCTCTCCAGGAGCAGGGATGGAGACCCCTGTTAAAATCATTAGTTGATACAGCATTTTACTACAAAACTCAAAACGGCCAATACCCAAAAAAAAGCAGATATAAGAAAATCAGAAATTGTTCGAATCGGTATGCTGTTCCGAATCTAACGAGACAAATCTTATGATTTTGGGCCAAACCGGTCAGAAGTTTTAAAGGGGTCATATGATGCAGTTTCAAAGAGAAATGTCCACTGAGTGGTGCTCAAACACTGGTTCAATACGTGAACCCTGGCGCATTTTTATTACGATAGTGTTATTACGATACGATAGTGTTAACAAGTGCAAAACTGATATAAAAATGCATTTGTTGATGCAACCGTGCCATTTGAACTTTTGATTTTTTGTTGAACCGTAGTTACACGGGATTCGAATCGGAGCTCCTCGCCTCTCAAGTACGTCTCCGTACTCCGTGAGCTACCGAACAAACCTACCGTGTATGAAAACCCATAGATATGAAACTGGATATGTGTGATGCTAACATTCAAAAGCATCAGTTTTCAAATCTCCCAGCATATTAAAATTGTTTTGAAGTAATTGTGCGAAAATTACGCTTTATTATTCGAAACTCTATAAATTTGTGTGAAAAGGAATAAAAGGTGTCGGAGTTCTACTGCCTCTAGTGTTCATTTATTTTGGAAACTGCAGTGGTATATACTTATTGGTACGTATTCTGCGTCTTGCGAAAAAGTGCCCCCAGGTACGTTTTTGCCATGAGACCGGGTAGAGTTTTTGCCATGCTTAGAGTTGGTCTCCATCAGCAATGTGCAAATTTGCCAAACTGAGCATAATCTTACCGTACTAAACACCCCAGCGGTACAGGTTTAAGAGAAATGTATGCCGGAATACAGAATACTGCAATAGAAGATATAACTGGTTGTTTTTAAATATTAATGTAACTTTTAAAAAAAATGCTGATGGAATAGCATAGTCACCTGTTATCAGTAAATTGGTATTTTTCCCATCCACAAACTGTTACTAGATAAACCTCTGATTGACTGATTTGACTTCACTCTGGTTTGGCGTCATTTCAATAATGCATCACCAAATCAAAGTCAGACGCATACTGAGACAGATAGATCTTCAAAGTGTTTATCTGATGGAGTCTACATATTAAAAGGAGGAAAGATTTGTATGCGTCAACAAGCAAATAGCTGGCAAAAAACTGCAGTTTAAAAGTCTGGGGTCGTGAGATTTTTGAAAGAAGTCTCTCATGCTCACCAAGGCTGCATTCATTTGTTCAAATATATAGTAAAAACAGTAATATTATGAAATATTATTACAATTCAAAACAACTTTGTTCTATTTAAATATATATTAAATGTAATTTATACCAGTGATACAAAGCTGCATTTTCAGCAGCCATTAGTTCAGAGTCAAATGATCCTTCAGAAATCACTGTAATATGCTGATTTGCTGCTCAAGAAACATTTATGATTATTATCACAATTAATACTTCTGTGCTGCTTAAAATTTCTTTTTTGACACATTTCCTTTGATGAATAGAACATTTTACAGAACAGAATTTGTTTGAATGATACTTTTTAAATAAATAAACAAACAATGTCACTATTGTTATTTTTGAAAGTTATTTATTTAAAGTTATTTGCTTTTACATTAGCCCATCATGTATCAAACCATAAGAGCACATTCGGCGTTAAGAGCTGGAAAGATTGCCCAAACAACTCCGCAGTGAGTCAATGTCATGGACGTAAGGGCAGAGCAAGTTTAAATATCTTTCTAGTCTATATTTCCATCTTGTAATTCCGCTGTTTTGGGTATTTTTTAAATATAAATGATTTATAATAGAGCAGAGACTGACTGTTGTTCATGTATTTATGTTCTCATTTAGCGAGACAGCAGACACTGAAAACTCTGCGCACTTCAGTATGTGTGTAGTAAACGAAACCGCGCGTCTGTGCCATTCATTCATAAAGAGGCAGGATTCATATTTAAATGGTATTTTTGCAGCTTAATATTTACAGATACCAGTCAATATTGCAATTTGATTTAAGTGTAATGACCTACTTTTGATTTATTCACCCAAACTTTGACAAATTCCGTGACATTCCGCGTTATACAGTAAATTCTGTTTTTATGACTGGATTCCGCAATTCCATCTGCGTTTTCCGCATCGCAGAAATCATAGGGCCATAATTAAAATGGGTTCTATTGTCTTTTGTCGCGTCGCACCACAACGCTCGCGTCCAGTGTAGACACGGTGTGAGTTTTTTTAATGGCTTAGTTTTAGCCCTGCTTGTTTTTAATGTTTTTATTAAATATCTGTATTGATCATATCATCATTATTTACTGCCATCTGCCATGCGAGCCACACATTAAAGCTTGGCGAGCCGCGCAATGAGTAACACTGATCTACACTATGCAAGTCTGGTCAGACGTCAATGGTTTTAGTGCAATTACAGATTCCAGGAAAGTTTTTCAAATGTGTACGAGAAAAATTGTACAACAAGGAAATCAATTTTAAAGGTACTTGTGCATTCCATTTTTTTGAGCATAGAGCTTTAGACTGTCCAGGTGTCAAACAGAAGTTGATTTATCCTGGCAAAAACCAGAATGTGTAAGCAAATTTCATATCAAAAGATGACTAGTAGGATTGGTCAAAATGTTGTAAAGCAAGAGAGCTTGTTCAAATTATTAAGCCTCGGTAACAGTAATAGTGGGGTCTTAACACAAATGAGTGCTAATCTTAAAGCAAGGTTTGTTAAATTTTCATCACAATATATCCCTCTTTTCTCATAAGAGTGTATCCACAATGAAGCAGAACAAATGAACTCATACATGGGAAAGCTCAATACTAGGCTTGCAAACATGGGCATGTCCATTAGGTGTGTTTCTGGAGCATTTGCCATGACGTTCTTGCTGCGCAGTGTAAAATTGAAATGTGAACACAAACCTACAGTCGGCTCCATCAAATTAAAGCAGGCCACAAACTGAGTCTCACAATCCAACAGCACGTTCCCCATCCGCACACACTCTCCATTTTCCAGCATTCCTGTCAGCATGACCGCACTGCATTTCCCAGAAGTCAGCAGGTAGCGAGACCCACGGCGGGCCACGACTCCGAGCGCCCCAATCCAAACTACTGGAGCAGAATTATGTGTCGTCCACTAACACACACTTCCAGCAGCGCTAATGGAGTGTAGGTCAGCAGGTGTGTGAGAACACCGGAAGCATGAGAATGGAGAAAAATAACAGCGCAGAGACGGACACAGGAGATTCGCTCTCATTCACGCCTGAGTGAAGCAACAGATTAAGTAGCAGCACACAGCACACAGGGCACAAAAGCCAAAGAAAGAAGCGTCTTTTTCTTTCTTCTTCCCCCAGAACATAAATAAATCTGAGATGGCGAACGCTGGGACCGAGAGATGGAGTGATATCTGCACAAAAGGTCAGCCACAGGAAGTGGACGTGGAGAAAGTACAAGGGAAATGGAAGACAAAGTGTCAGTGGATAATTGTCATCCATGATGGCTGTTCAGATCAAAAGTAAGTACCCCACAACTCTGACAGGAGAAAATGGCCACCTTTGTTCCTCGTTCTGATCTGGTCATACGCCTCCCTCTAGGCTGGAAAAGGTCAGTGAATGTGTGTTTCTGTGTGTGTAAAGCAACTGAACTTACAGCAGGGGTAGTTTAACAGCACTATATCGTCCAGGCCGATGTAACCCTTCCGCTCCGATGAGACTGTGGCTTCAAAAACGATCTGCAAGGAAAGAGATGAAGATGTGAGACAGGGGAGAAAACACAGGCACACAATATTTTTACAGTTTGCAGTGTTATAGAAATTGTACCTAAAAAAATTGTAGTGTGAACGAGGCATGATGTAAATGTATTTATAATCGGTTCCGCTTAGCCCGCTCCAAGCGAGGCTTGAACCAGTGACAGCCGGCATGGGAAGTCGGCATGCTAACAAGGGCACAGTCTCTAACACGCCCCTTGAAGGCAGGGAGTTTGCTAGCTGGCCTCCATTATACTCAGCCCCATAAACCTCACTCTGATCCGGATCACGGCACCAACATAACTGGTTTTACTTGCACCACTCCAAGGGATTCGAACCTGATGTTCTGTTAAGGTGCGTCACATTTAAGGTGCGTTGCAAGGCAAAATTTCATAAGCAAAATCCAATGATTTCAATAGGAATCCACATGAGGGTGAAAAAGGTCCCCATGCAGATTTCTCACATGTTCAAGTGTCCAAAAGAAAGATGCTTGGTTTGAAAGTTACTTCTATGTTTCGGAGTGTTAAATCATCATCATTACATTGCTTGATAATGTAACCAACACCAGACCAAAAGTTTTATAACATGAACAATTAAATAAAATTGTAGTGAATATATATGTTACATATATATATATATATATATATATACTGTATATACACACACATATATAGAAATGCACAAAACAAAATGCATACGGGACAGTTTAAATTTGTCCACTGGCTGATTAGTTTTTTTTTATTTTAAGAAGATTTTTTTTCTTTGTCTGGATGGATGGGTACATTAAAAAAATAATAAAATAAAATAAATAAAATAAAATAACATTTTGACCAGTGGGATTTATATTCTTGATATTGAACTTTTGGTATCGGTATTGTTGAAAACATATTTATACTATACTCACCTAGCATCATTAGTACAACAGCTTTTTTATAATTACTATAGTAGCACACCCCTGTGATCGTAATTAAGCCAGATGTTCCCACACCAGAATTATAATCACTACAGTTGTCTTTTGCATTGAAGCATGTGTGTGTTTTTTCTTTTCAATTTGTTGCTTTTTCATTTATTCTTGGTATGAACAGGCATCTCGTGTGAGTGTACCCAAAGGTATTTCCCATGCCACCTCTTGCTTCAAGCAGATACATTATTCTTTGCTCTCTCAATAAACAATACAATCTTGGCTAACGCAACTACATAATTGATCACTTACATGCAATTCTGCCTACCCACAAGGTAGCGTTTGCTCATGTAAAACGTTATGCGGGTGTTCGCTGAGCTAAAGGCATCATGATTCAGCACAACTTTCGCCCTGCTTTGACCTACTGATGAATTCGACTCAAGACTTGCACTCTGCTGAGAATACAGATCTTGCTCTCTAGTGGCCAATTACACTGCAAGTACTCCACCTCACTCATCCGTTTACACAACCTTTAGCCATTCTGCTAACAAAGGGAAGACTGCCTCCCCGGCTGTTTCATTGTTGGACAGGCACAGATTGCTGATAGATGTCCTACCGCTCTGAATCAAACAACAAATGAGCTGGCAGCACTAACAGCCAGCCAATCAAAGCCGAGCTGCAGCGAGCAAAGAGACCTGATGGTGCAGCAGGGTTTCTGTGCACGCTGTCCTTATCTCCACAAACATATTTAGCCATGTTTGCTAAAGCAAGCACAACTATTACTGTCGCTCATGTTCAGAGTTTTGAACGAGCCATTAACCTCTTTAAGTATTAAAATTCAGGCCGTAAGAATTGCTCACAGCGACCACATAGTACCTGGTAAACCAATCAAATTGTGGCAGTGACGTACATGCAAGCATTACTCGCATTTATTTAAGATGAAATGTAAAAATTCAGTTTCATATTTGCTTCTGTGTAAGACATGGAGCAGATTAGCTGCTGATTCAGGTCTGTATTGTTTGGTCGTCTTTACGCCCCAAACCCTGTCTGGTTAAGATTTGACACATCAGTCACAGAGAGGGAATGCCAGAGCGGAAGAATCTCATTTGGGGAGGGGGAGTGATAGACAGGAAAACAAAGAGAGACATGTTAGCTTGGATAGACTTTCTCCAGAGGGCACCTCGGCCCAGGAAGGAAAAGGGGTTAGTGTTTCGGGCCATTGTGCACATCCCTGATATATGTACAGTATGTGTGAAAGATGTGTGCACAAAACATTAGATGAAACAGAAGGGCTGGTAGCATTGTTAATATTTGATAAAGGCTCCTTGTCATCTCCAACACCTACAGCACTGACAGCAGCACAATACACATCAGACGGAGAAAGGTGGATTTTCAAAGCTGCACAGTGTCTCACAGTGCCTGGCATCCATTTATCTCATTGCTCTTATTTCCTCTATTCAACCCACCCAAATGTCTGGAGCATCAACATGATAGAGATCAAAATACTGCAGACAGGAAACAATTGCTGGTTGGCATACAAGCGGAAGCATCTCATTTACACCAGTAGGACGCTGCTGCATACCGTCTACCGATGCATTTTATCAGGGCAAGCTCAGGAGCGCAAATGCAAATAACAGAAAAAGTCCTTTTCATGTCTTACAAAAGCCTTGGAAAGCCAAGGAATGTTGACAATGACATTCAGGTCTCGCACAAACCCCTGGTGAATCTCCGAGAGGCACTCGACATGAATTGGACCACACGCGCTTTTAAAACCCTGTCAGGAAACAAAACCAGAAAAGATCTCAGTAAAGATTCAGTGAACGTTTGGACATGGGACGTTTGGGGGACCTTACTCACGTATCTGTTGACAATCATGCTAAAACATATACAGTTGGTGTTTCGATGACTCAAATCTGCGGGGGGACTTCAGTCTGTCTTAATGATTTGCTGTGTCCATTAGCAAGGCATGTTATAAAACATGTCTGGTTTCTTGGCTTATTGAGCTGGATCATGAATGGGAAGCTACTGAAGGGACACATTAACAAACATATACTGTATGCAAAGACTGCGCCCCACAGTGACTCCATCCAGGGTACTGTGGTTGAGCTTTTATAAAGGGTTTACCATGATTTGATTGAACATTTGATTTGATTTATATGAGCAGCTGTGCTCAAGCGGACCGAAGATAAATGATCATCTACTGGCCAAGTGTTTGGAAAAAAGTCAAAGACATTCCTAAGCTCATTACAACATTGTTACAAAACCCACTGAATATTCACATTCTTTCCTTGTATTCTCTGTTGTTATCCTTGTGTTTTTTTCTCTCTGTTGGTCTTTTCGATTTCAAATAGTCAAATAAATGTAGCCTTGGTGAGCAGGAAAAAATTATTTCAAAAACATTTTAAAATCTTGTATAATTATATATTATAAAGTATGATGGCTTTTAAGATTACATAAGTGTGACCTTGAAATAACATGAAAATCTAACAAAACGTTCCTTTCCAGATTTTCCTTTCAAGTCGTAATCTTGTCACAGACTCATTCATGGTCTTGGACAAGCTTGCAATGTGATTTTTCCCTCATGTGTGAGTCGCTTTTTAAAAAGCATCTGCTTAATGAACAAAACTTAGCATTAAGTTTCAGTGAGGCAAAAGAAGGTAAAATGAAGGATAAATTGAAATTCACAGTATTTAAACAAGTTTAGGGTATTAGGGTAAATTTAGGGTAAACGTCATATTATGCGACTATGCATAACTTTACAGAGAGCTTACGAACTTATAGCTATGTCCTGCCTTACAAACAACTGGTGCAACCAAATAATGTATAGATTTAGTTACAAACTAATAGTAGTAACTAGGGCTGTCAAAAAAAAATTAATTTCGAATATTCGTCAAATTTAAAATAAAAATCCACATTTGAATGCAAAAACGTTGCAGTCAAATTTTAGGTGTGCGTTAAGGAGGAAGCCTTATCAGTGGCGCACAAGATGCAATGACGATGTAAGTGTCATTGCATTTTAATGTTTTTGTTAGCCTATCCAGTTGAAGCCACTAGAACTAGTTGAAGCCGCTGCTGCATTGTTAATTACAAATATTGCGGGAAAAGAGAACATCAATGCGGAGAAGATCTTGTTTATGTCAAAACTGAAACCAAGCCATTCACACAGAACGCATATTTCGCGCATTTTCTAGAGGGACATCTATCAGTGTTGCACTCGCATCTCGCACAAAAGAGCCGCATGTTTAGAAAGCCATGTAAAATTAATGCAAGTTTAACTTTGAAAAAACATATCTTGAGACTTTATGGCGGGTTTTTTCCACATCCCACTGCAACTCATGTTTTTAAATGAAAAATGTACTCTGCGTGATTGGCTTTCGGTCCTTTGTATTAAAATATGAATACATAGGCCTACATGATGCTGTTTTGTTTATAGTTGTTTAAGCAACTTAATTATAATTGGTTTATAAACATTATTTTTTACAGATAGCCATGTTATCTTATGCTTTGAATAAACGTGCATTAGTAATATTTGCTCGATGCACCCTCTCGTGGCCTCAGGAGAGAAGCCAAAAGCTTTTTTTCACCCTAACTGAAATTATGCATTTTAAATTTGAATATAATTAGAATTTTGATAACATTTAAGTACAAAATTAGAATTGGTTTTCAGCCGTTTTGACAGCCCTATTAGTTACTAAGCCTCTAGTGTGGACTTAACGTCCTAATTTAAGTACACTCTAAAAAATGCTGGGTTAAATGCAACCCAGTGCTGGGTGAAATAGGGACAAACTGAGCAATTGGGCTCTTTTGACCCAGCGGTTGGGTTAAATGTTTAACTCATTTTAATGTGTTAAATGTTTAACCCAACCTTCTGGGTAGTAACCCAACCGCTGGGTCAAAACAACCCAATTTTTTAGAGTGTAAGAAATTACGAATGGCTGGTGCGACCCTACCCTGAATTCTAAACTAAACACTTAACAGTAGAATATGTTTTGCTGGCGGTCATGGAATTTAGAGATGAGGGCTGTTCTTCACACAGATACTAATTTTGCAGACTACTCTATTCACATGCTTCTGTGACTCATGAAGAAGAAAAAAAAACAGTCTGTTAATAACTGTTCATAAAAGTGTGCAAAACATACCCTATAGCATACTGGGTTGCAACAATTCAAGTTTTTTGAAGTTTTATATTTGTATGTTAGTTTAAAACATTAAGGCTGGATTGCACTAAATGTAGAACTAATTAGCATGTTAAAGACGTAAACTGGTGGAGTGTTGGCATGCTCAGTTACGAGTCCATTTCCACCTCTTCTCCAAATCACTTTGCTTGTATATTGTTCCTGTTTTTAGTTTCTAAAAGTAAGATTAATTTCCACATGATTCAAAATGTGTTTAGTTTTTCCCTCCTCACACACTGACTATAAGAAGCGGAATCCCTCTAGGTGGAGCTTGACTTTTAGGAAACTCTATGTTAAAGAAAAGCATCTACACAGCTTGATAAGCCTGATGTCCATAGAGCCCTTAGTTGGCAGCTAACTGCTTGAAGTGGTTACACAAATGCAATGTATCAGCCGCATAGGGAGAACTCTACACCAGTCGTAGTGATGACAGCGCGTGCTGGAGCCGAATGATCCTTTTTGTTTTTCCAGGTAGGATTAGGAGGAGGGGGATATTATATCCTTAATAGAAGCATGCCGCCCCATGGGCCTGACTGCTGATCTCATCTCTACAGACCCACTCGGGTACTCATGTAGCACTCATGTGCTCTCTCATTCCTCCATTCTATCTTTCATTCATTTCTTTTCCTCTCTCTTTCCTCCGCTGTCACCCAAAGGGAGCATACGTGAATTGATTTCATCTGTGTGAGCCGGGTGGAGATGCCCGAGAGGTTTCCAGTGACCCGTGAGCCATAACTAAGAGAGATAGAGAGCGTGAGAGGGATGAGAAACAAACAGGTCAGACCAACACGGAATACAGAATGAAAGGATGGAGGAAAGAGAGGGTGAAATATGAATGTATATTCCTACCCGGTCTCATGGCAAAAACGTACCTGGGGCACTTTTTCGCGAGATGCGAAATACGTACCAATAAGTACATATCACTGCAGTTTCCAAAAGAAATGAACACTAGAGGCAGTAAAACTCCGACACCTTTTAAATTATATTCACACAAAGTATGATTTACAGAGTTTCGATTATTAAAGTGTAATTTTCGCACAATTACTTGAAGAGTATTATGTTGTGACTTCAAAATATTTTTAATATGCTGGGAGATTTGAAAACTGATGCTTTTGAATGTTAGCACCGCACATATCCAGCTTCATATCAATGGGTTTTCATAGACGATAGGTTTGTTCGTAGCTCACGGAGTCGTACTTGAGAGGCGAGGAGCTCCGGTTCGAATCCCGTGTAACTACGGTTCAACAAAACAGTTCAAATCTGCATATAAGGAAGTTCAAATGGCACGGTTGCATCAAAAAAATCAATTTTATAATAGTTTTGCATTTGTTAACACTATCGGGTAGGTTTAGGGTTGGGTTTGGTGTAGGGCATATTTCCAACACGATAGAGCATTAACTTTTAGCGTCAGTCTATTAAGAATATTTGAATTCTGAACTGCCGCAATACGTACCTGAAGAAACGTAATAAAAACACAGCAATACGTACCTATA
>NW_015505389.1:1007610-1024600 GCF_001515645.1 Sinocyclocheilus grahami | reverse complement strand
TGAGAGGCGAGGAGCTCCGGTTCGAATCCCGTGTAACTACGGTTCAACAAAACAGTTCAAATCTGCATATAAGGAAGTTCAAATGGCACGGTTGCATCAAAAAAATGTGTTTTTATATCAGTTTTGCTTTTGTTAACACTATCGGGTAGGTTTAGGGTTGGGTTTGGTGTAGGGCATATTTCCAACACGATAGAGCATTAACTTTTAGCGTCAGTCTATTAAGAATATTTGAATTCTGAACCGCTGCAATACGTACCTGAAGAAACGTAATAAAAACACAGCAATACGTACCTATAATCAACGTAATAAAAACGTGCCAGGGTTGACGTATTGAACCCGTGTTTTAGCGCCACTCAGTGGACATTTCTCTTTGAAACTGTGGCGAAACGTGCAGTAAGGTACATAAAAACGGTGTTGCAGAAAAGTACACAGCGGTACGTATTTCTATGAGACTGGGTTGGTATATTCAGCCAAAAGTTTGGAATAATTACGATTTTTTTTTTTTATGTTTTTTGAAAGAAGTCTCTTATGCTCACCACTCTTATCCATTTATTTGTTCAATATTGTGAAATAGTATTATAATTTAAGATAAGAGTTTTCTCTTTGAATATATTTTGTAAAACGTAATTTATTTCTGTGATTTCAGCATCATTTCTCCAGTCTTCAGTGTCACATGATCCTTCAGAAATCATTCTAATATACTGATCTGCTGCTCAACAGACATTTATAATTATTATCAATGGGAAAAAAAAGAAAGAAAAAAAAAAACGTTTTGCTGCTTTTTGTGGAAACCATAATACACTACCATTCAAAGTTTTTTTTGTTTGTTTTTTTTCATTCAGCAAAGGATCAAATAATAATCAAATCCAAATAATCAAAAGTGACAGTAAATGCATTTATAATGTTACAAAAGATTTCAAATACACATATACATGATGTTCTATGGACTTTCTATTCATCAGAGAATCCGGTATGAAATGTATCATGATTTCCACAAAAATATTAAGCACAAACACCTGAAAAATATGAAAACTATTATTAATAATGAGCACCAATAATACTTAACACAACAGATGCTCTTTATCTGTCCTGTTTGCACAAAACAGATGCAGTATTCATCAAAATAATAAAAAATGCACAGGGGAATATAACACATATGATGCAAACCTAAAATAATACTTTAAAATTACAAATATACTTTGTGCGTTTAATCTAACTTTAATTACCAGTTTATTTGCTGTTGACCTTTCATGATCAAATCCACCCATACAAATAACCAAAAATTACTATGGCTTAATTAAACATATTTTTTTTGTTTGTTTATTTGTTTGTTTGGCAACACGACTGAAAGATGTGTCAAAGTGTGAATTTGCGGTTCCTCCAACCTGACGCATATTCACTTGAGCTTTTGGTGAGAAAGGTCTATTCATCATTGGTTCATTTCACGTTTTTGTGATGCGTTTGGTGTGAAATGGCCTTCAGAAGGCATCTGCCTACATTTTAGAACAGCTTTGGGATTGCCGGTGCACCTGTGACGCTTTAAACGCCTCGCTATGTAGGCAGCTGACTAGGGTTTGGAACAGAGTTTGTTATTCCTCTGCTCTGCTCCTCATTATCTGCTCTTGACAACACAAATGCAGCAATTTATCTGCATCTTCACGTGCATTTGTATCTGTCCCTGTTCCTTTACACAATTACACACAACATTCATCATGCATATTATAAATTACGGTGTCATAAATGACTGCAGGCAATTACTACAAGCTAACTACAGTTGATTAACATGCCTCGCCACGTCTCCAAACACCTCGAATTTACCATAGTCCATGTGTATTCCACCACAGCACGTCTGAACAAACCAGACACCATTCTCAGAGAGAAAAAAAAAATTAGACAGAAAGCAAGCAACAGAACCAGAGGGCTAAGATAATTTCTTCACATTGTCTGTCTGGGAACCCTGTGGCGCACTGTGTGTGTGTGTGTGTGTGCACTGATCGTAGCAGGGATGTAATCTCATTAAGGCTGGTCTGATTTATGGAGAGACGAGCGATACGGGTCAGGGTTATGGAAACCACACTAGACCTCCTCTTTGAAACGGGTTATGCACACAAGCAGGGGGCAACTGACTCTATACTCATGCACACACACACACACATACTCAACTTACTGGTCATTATGGGCTTTTTGGAGAGCAAATGAGGGGCAGGTTATTAATCATAGCCTTTAACAAGGTGACAGTGTTCTGTGTGCTAACCATCAGAAGAACAAGTGATTCAATAACACACACTGCTGACCAGAGCCAAGAGCTGAAGATAATAGATTATTTAGTGGTTGGGCAAAAGTGTGCTTGTAGGTATATATATATATATACAGTGGTGTATCTAAAGAAATAATGTATATACCCAGTCACACTGTAAATGTCAATATTTAAAGGGTATTAACCATGGAAAACAGGTTTTTTGTTGATCTTTAAAGAGCAAATGAGGGGCAGGTTATTAATCATAGCCTTTAACAAGGTGACAGTGTTCTGTGTGCTAACCATCAGAAGAACAAGTGATTCAATAACACACACTGCTGACCAGAGCCAAGAGCTGAAGATAATAGATTATTTAGTGGTTGGGCAAAAGTGTGCTTGTATATATATATATATATATACAGTGGTGTATCTAAAGAAATAATGTATATACCCAGTCACACTGTAAATGTCAATATTTAAAGGGTATTAACCATGGAAAACAGGTTTTTTGTTGATCTTTAAAAAAAAAAAAAGACACTAAAAATCCCTTTCCAGTCCAACCCAAACAACATTTATTGAAACTGAGCCAGAAAAAACGACTTTTTCTAAAATCTTTATGGTATATTGAAACCAGAAGCAGGTAGGAGTGGAAGACTTTCACAGGTTTGCCAACTTTTCAGTGACATTTTTATTAACCAAAGGGTTACTAAAAACTATTCACCAGTAGTGGCGGAAAACATTAAAACTAAATGCAAATCTATTGTTTTTGCAAGGAAAAGAACACTAGCATTTGACCGCATTTGCTTTAAATAAATGAAAAAAATTGAACATTCAGCAACTGAACTTTACCCAGCTGATGATGAATAACAGAGTAAACTATTAGGAAGGTTAGCCAATCGCAACAGTAATAATTTACATAAATGGTCTTAAAGGTACAGTAGCAAAAACATTAGTTTTACTTCACATGGTCAAAGAAAGGCTAACATTTATTAGATACATTTTCAAAAGTTTGAGGTCAGCGAGTTATTAAGATATTAAAACTTTTGTTCAGCAAGGATATATTAAATTGATCAAAAGTTTCAGTAAACACATTTATAACGTTACAAATTATTTTCATTTTGTGCTCTTCTTTTGGACTTTCTATCCAACAAAGAAAAAAGTAGCATAGTTTACACACAAATATTGAGCGGCACAACTGTTCTCACCATTGATAATAATTATAAATGTTTCTTGAGCAGCAAAATTAGCATATTAGAATGATTTCTGAAGGATCATGTGACACTGAAGGCTGGAGTAATGATGCTGAAAATTCAGCTTTGATCACAGGAATACATTACATTTTATAATATATTTGAATATAAAACATTTATTTAAAATGTAATAATATTCCATGATATTACTGTTTTTTTTTTATCAAATAGCAAGCTTGGTGAGCATAAGAGACTTCATTCAAAAACATGACTGACACCACACTTTTGAATGGTACTGTACTGTATAACGTTACAATAATTTATTACAATAGTAAATATTACAGTAAGTATTAATTACAAGTACATTAAAGTACAATCAAGTAAGTTAATGTGCTTTTTTGTTTGTTTGTTTTTTTTTTCTAAAAAAAAAAAAGCTGAATATTTGGGTTACAGGACTTTGACCCGTAACTTGCAACAAAAAGTCAACATGCATTTGAGTGTTTGCGCGTGACTTTGGTCTCACCTGGTACTCGCTGGGCCAGAAGGTGCTGACGGCCAACTCCACCTGATGCCACTGCCGCCCCTGAGAGCCGGAAACATTCCACACGGCATTTCCCCGCGAGCCACCGTTTACACGCACATACACGCTCAGGCCCCCGGGACTGTGTCCATCACGGCTGTACAGAAAATAACTGAACTGCACACAGTGTGTGTCGTTCTCACTCAGCGGACGTAACATGAGCTGAGCCCGCTGCCCTGCACCATACTGAGAAGAGTTCACCAGCATGTAGGAACCTGGAGAGAGACAGGGAGAGAGAGATTGTCACTTTCTTGATTCACATGGCACTGTTTGTTCTATTTGCACTTTTGGGTAACACTTTATTTTAAGGTGTCCTTGTTACACATGCAAGTAACCCTTAGCCAAACCCAAATCCTAACCATATAGTAAGTACACGTGGTTAATTAATATTACTTCAGTACTTATATGTATAATTACACTGTAACAAGTACAGCTTAAAATAAAGTGTAACCCCCCCCCTTTGGCTATTTATTTTGTTACACTGCACAAATTGCCGTGTTTATTATAAAACAGAACTACATGTGTCCAAGCAGTACACAAAAGTGTTGCATCATTCCTTAACAAATCAGAGTTTCTGAACAAAATGGTTGAGCGAATTATACAATGACTCACTTATTTAGACAGTCACTTGTTGCCACCTACTGGCGTAATGATGTAACCTTCAGAAAGAGTGACTGAAAAATCCCCAGCACTAATACACATAAATTACACTTTGAACTTTGTGTTGGGTAAGAGAGATGGAGCTCCTGCTAAGCCCACATTTAGACACAGTGATCATAAATGATTGCAGTGATGTTGGGGCAGGGCAGAGATCACTGTGGGTAATGTAGTTTAAAGCAGGTGTAATCAATGCAGTCATGATGGCAGCTCTGCTTGGGTACTCCACCGTTATTAATCACACTGACACAGTTATTAAACCTCTAATGTCTGCCACCAGGGTACCACAAAAACTGCATTACATACAGCGAGAAACTAACAGGTGCAAATTAAAGAAACCCAAACAAATATTACACAGACACAAACATAAAAAACTGAGTGTTGCATCTCAGTGACAAGTAACAATACTTTGATCACTCAATGTCTTGAGCACATTATCTGCTGTCTTTTGTTCTCATTCATTTTTGACCCAGATTTGTACTTTTCCTTCCTTCAATGTGAACATATGGAATATTTTTACTAGTTTTATAATTCGCTATGTGAAAATCTAAAGTCTGGTTCCTTAAAATAGTCCTCAAGCCACGTGATTTAAGGTTTCACTCCTGTCTGTAGAACAAAGAGTACAGGATGACAGATTGAAGAATAATAATTAATTTAGTATGAACAATAACAGATCTACAGTAAGTTTAATAGTGTTTCACAGATGTGACACTTTTCTGAAGCTTGACATGTTGTTTTCTAGATTGGAATTCAGCAAAATTACAGCTTTCAATGTCAAAATAGGTGGCAGCCATTAACAATAATTTTGAGTCTCTTGCTTTTTTGTATTATTTTTGCAATTCATACAAATAAACCCAAAGCTGTTATAACATCTGTCAGGAAGGCTCCTGCTCGGCTGGCCTTATTTATCAACTGAAGAACATCTATTCATTTAGAACATCACCCGAAATTAAATTAAATTAAACCACAGCGCAAGAATAGACAAGTAAAGTTAAAGAAATGAAAATAAGGATCCCAATCATTTTGATTGTGTAACAGATTGGTGCCGTGACCCGGATATGGGCAGGACAGCTAGTGAAAGCTATATATATAAGAGTTGTAAACTTCACTTCCCTGGCTTCAAGAGGTGTGCTAGAGGTGTTTAGCATACTTCTTTGTGCAATTGTCTCCAATGCCGGATGACACTGGTTCCAATCCCGCTCAGAGTGGTGTGAGTAGGACATTGGTGCCATGACCCAGATAGTGGCTAGTGTAACAAAGGACAGTTAGTAAGAGCTGTATCCGTTAACATCATTCCCTGGTCTCAAGAGTTGCATTAGAAGTATTTAGTGTACTTCTTAGAGCAATCGCCTCTCATGCCAGGCAGCACTGGTTTGAATCCCGTTCAAAGTGGTACAAGTAGGACATTTGGTGCCATGACCCGGATAGGGGTGAGTGTAACAAAGGAAAGCTAGAGCTATATATGAGGTAAGCTAGAGGTCTTTAGTGTACTTCTTAGCACAACTGACTCCTATGCCGGGTGACGCATTTTCACGAAGTCAGAGCAGTGTGAGTAAGACCACTTACAATAAAAGTACAGCATATCTTTCCTCTTACAGAAAAAAACACATGAACTTCACATGTTAATATAACACGCAAAATATGTGAGACACATGTGAAACCCTTGTGAAAAATGTGGTTTTGGCCTATATGCTTGGTGTTACTGTGTGAAACCCATGTGTTTCACATGTATTTCACATGTGATTTTTACATGTGATTTCACATGTGAAGTTCGTGTGTTTTTTCTGTGTCATGAACCAAATCTAGCTAAAGGTCAAAACAGTGTGTGTAGAGGCACTAAACCCAATACTAGATTGACCTATAATAGACAATTATGAAATATACCATGGAAGATAACAGATAAAACATTTACTACAGAGATATTCTTCCACATATTTTAAATATTGGAGATGTGTTCAGTGTTTTTGCCTTAAGACCCTGCAGTGATCGTAGCAAGGAGGAGCTCCGGAAGGATAAAAGGAGGAGTGACGACAGTGCAAGATGAGAGAGGACCAGGCCTGGACTATTTATGTTGTTTTGGTTCTGTTTGTGCGCGGCAGTTGTCCGTGAGGGGCTGCCGCTTTTACTTTAATTTTGTGTTTGTTTATTTATTTATTAAAGTTTTATGTGTAAATGTTCGCTGGATCCCGCCACCTTCTTCCCCGAACTACGAACTTTGTTACATTGGTGCCGAAACCCGGGAATGAGGAGGTGGGAACCGACAAACATTTAAACATAATTTAATAACAAAGACACAAAACTGAAAATAGCGCGACAGCCCCTCACGGATGACTGCCATGCACAAACAGAACCAAAACAACATAAATAGTCCAGGCCTGGTCCTCTCTTGTCTTGCACTGTCGTCACTCCTCTTTTTATCCTTCAGCTTCCATGGCTCTCAGCCCCGCCCCACTCGTCACACTATAGTACTATACAATGAACATATTCATGTTCCACAGTTTACATGGTAGCACAAAGTACTTAAGAGTAAGAATTGTATGGTAGTACCATGGTATATTTCCACCCGGAAAATGGTGCATGTACCAAAAAAAAAAAAAAACATGATTCAGTAATGGTAACTTTTTGTTACTGAAGCCCATTGCAAATAACTTTAGTCGAAGGTCAACAGCTGCCCTCCATCTGCATTTGAAATTTAAAGCATGTAGTTTCTTACGCTTGACTGTTTCAAACAACAACCCGCTGAAGAACAAGTTTGCAGCTCCATCGTCTGGAAGAGAACATGAGCGTTTGTTTTTAGACTGACTGTCAGGTTTGTATGCATGAGCGCTCTCGTGGAACGGACTTTAGAGCTGCGGCTTAAAGAGAACAGAGGATAAAAGAATCTCCTTAAATCAAAAGTCCATCTGACGTCTTTATGCAGATCAGCGCCTGAATGAGCATCAGGGCCTGCAGTGAATCGCTATGACAGTCACACATGAAAAAGCGGTGCATCCTGGGAGAACTCACAGCAACAGAATGAAACTTTTAGATATACTGGCAATTTTAGTACCTTTGAATGCAGCATTCTGACTGGAAATTGGATGCAAAACTTAAATAGTTTTTGGTGGATCATAATTTGGTGGGTGTTGTGGGTTGCTCAGATAAACTACTAAAGTAACCAGTGTTGGGGAAAGTTACTTTTAAAAGTAATACATTACAATATTGTGTTACTCCATAAAAAAGTAACTAATTATGTTACTTAGTTACTTTTTATGGAAAGTAATGTGTTACGTTACTTTTGCGTTACTTTTTAAATCTGGACAGGGCTTGCTTGTTTGTTTTTAAAATAAAAAAGTTATATTTTTGGCAAATATAAAAGCCTTTTCACACCAAAAGTGAAATGAATTAGCCTCAGGCTGAAGGGAAAGTACATTTACATCTGTACAGTAGAATGCAGAAGAAGAAATTACAACACACTTTTTGTTTGTCTAAACTCTAGAGTAATTTGTGCTTATTAGTACGGTTGAACTGGATCATCGAAGGCCAGAAGCAAAGACAACGGTTAATAGAATGGGATTAAATACATAAAGCATATTTGTGTTGTTTAACATTTAATTATTGCAGGTTTGCGTCATATTCTGAGTTGCATTATTTTTATTCATTTTGAGGAATACTGAATCTGTTTTTTGTGAGTGAGCTGAATTAATGCATATTCATATTTATTTTAGAACTGCAGTAACATCTTCTGATTTCTGTCACCATGGCAACACTAGAGCTGTCAATCAATAAATTGGAAAAAAAGTTACTTGCGTTACTTATTTGAAAAAGTAACTCAGATATTATGTTGTAAATTAAAAAGTAATGCGTTACTTTACTAGTTACTTGAAAAAAAGTAATCTGATTACGTAACTTGCGTTACTTGCATTACCCCAACACTGAAAGTAACTAACCTAATGTAGTTTTTCATGCTTAAAGTCAACAAGAAACCAGAATGTACTCTTATTTATTTTATAAATAAATGAGTACATAAATGTTCTATCACTATTATTTAAATGCAATTTTAGTTTATATAGTATATTATAGTTGTAGTTTATTCATATTTTGAATTAGCTTTAGATTTTTTATATTGTAATTTTGAGCAATTTTGTTAAATTATTTTGCATTGTTATTATTATTATTATTACTACTGTTTTTATATTACTATTTAGCTGTAATTAATTGTAACTTCAGTTTTAATTCATATTTAAATTAAGCAAACAACTGTGGTGGAAAATCTGACAAAGAAGAAAAAGAAAAGAATAAAATTAGAGGAGGACAGAAAGGACTGTAAGGAACGAGAGGCTGTTTCATCTGTTTCAATGTTTCATCTAATATTTATATTCAATTCAATTTTGAAACGGAAAAATTAACCAACCAGAATTGAGTATTCCAGAGAGCTGTATAATAACAGCAAATAACTAAAGTAAAAAAAAAGACTTCACCTTTTGGAAAACATCCTGTGTTGCTCTGAAATATGTCCCATTATGCAAGTAAAATGGTTTGTAATTGCTGTTTCTTATTGACTTAAAATACATAATTTGTTTTTCAAGAGTTGGCAATTTCTGTGGATGAATTAGCAGTATATCAACCTGAACATACTGACATTGTTTTCGACATCTTAAATTGGGATGTTAAGAACCCAAGCTCTTTGGTGGCCGGTACGTCTTGAGAAACTTCAAAGCCTGAAATTATAATAATGTCTGAACCCTACACACAGCTCTAATGTACAATCTCAGCTCCACTCGCACCCGCCTCACATGCTGCTGTAATCACGGCTGAGCTTCCTGGAGGCTCTGGGTCCATTTCTCAGAAGTTATTAATTTCCCTGTCCCACTCCTTCCTCTGGTGGCGCATGTAGGAGCCTGCCTCCTCTCAGCTGAAGGGTGTGAGCGCCAGGGACCATGACCCAAATTAAAATTTTCACACCCTCGTTTTTCTGGAGCCCATTTTCAGGCTCTGACAGGTGGCAGGAGAGAGACGGGAGGTCAGACAAATGGATCGTGGCAGAGCGCTGCTGGAAATTGTCTTTATTTACTGATAACACTTTATGAAATGAAACCTAAAGATGATGGTAATCCAATAAAGAACATTCTGAGTTCAGAACAGCAAGGGAGAGTCCACCCAAAATGTAAATTCTGTCATCATTTACTCATGATAATGTGGTTCCAAAATGGTATGACTTCCTTAGGGTTAGGGTTAGGTGTTTTCTGCTGAACACAAAAGAAGATGTCTTGAAGAATGCTGATAACCAAACAGCTTTAGTCCCCATTGACTTCTGTTGTATATTTTGTACAAATAGTGCGAGGCAATGGGAACCAAAACTTAGATACTAACATTCTTCAAAATACCTTCTTCAGTGTTCCACAGAATAAAGGGAGTCAAAAGGGCATGAGATTACATTTTTGTTGTTGTTGTAGTTGTGTGTGTGTGTGTGTGTGTTGAAATTAAAATTAAATAAAGAAAGAAAGATGCTTCATTTTGGGGTGGACTACCCCTTAAGATCCACAGACTGCATCTGTGACTTTAACAGAGAAAATAATTTAAACTTTATTTATTTATTATTACTTTATTTATTATTTGTTTGTATATTACATACATACATATATATATATATATATAAATATATATAAATACTATGGGAAAAAATATACTAATTCATGGCAAATGTTAATTAAACTGTAAATTATTATTAAAGTTTACATTATTTTGTAACCACCAAATAATGTAAAGAGATTGCAATAAAACTAAATAAATAAATAAATATGATTAATTATATATATATATATATATAAATATATATAAATACTATGGGAAAAAATATACTAATTCATGGCAAATGTTAATTAAACTGTAAATTATTATTAAAGTTTACATTATTTTGTAACCACCAAATAATGTAAAGAGATTGCAATAAAACTAAATAAATAAATAAATATGATTAATTTACAACAAGACCAGTTTGTGTATTGAACAGCCATCGTATCTTTCTTGAGAATTTTCAAACACATGCTCAGTACGGCTTTGGTTTGTATTCGAGACAAATCGAAGTCAGACAAATTCAGGGACACAATCAGCTTTTTTCATTCTGTTTTTAAAAGGCTGTCCCTCACATATCTTGTGCCATTGGGTAACGCATAAGGTCATCCACCCACAACACTAGCCCCGGCTCTAAAACAAAAACTGAGGCATTTTACAGCACAAATAACACATTTTTTTGTACAGCTCATGCTTAATAAAAAAGTTGCACATTTCTGATTTTCAACACTTTAAGACACTTTTCCCATTAACTTCCAATTTAATTGATGACACTTTAAGACACTTATGAAATGACAGGCGCAACGGCATGACGATTATTAGCACACCAAACAATATATGCTAACAACTTGACAATTTGACAGGTAGACAACATCTGTTTCTGCCTGTTGCTCCTTTAATTAACTCTGATAATAACAGACATTACAAACTAGTACATAAATAAATAAAAAATGCCATTAATTGAAGTTCAGTCATTAGCTCATTAACTTTACCATGTCTTCTTGCCATCTCTTGCTCAATTCAGTACGGCAATGAAATAATGTAAAAAGTGTGTTATTCAGGAGTATAAATAGACTTTATATCAACGTCATTGGTATTTTCAACATATGTGGCCTTAATTCTAGAAACAGCCCTCTCAGAAACTGCTGCCAACTACTTTGCCAAGATTCCCATCCTCCGCTGAAACTCGCATGAAGTTGGTTGGGAACGCTAGAGGAAAGTGCGCGAGAAAGCGAGCGAGTGGGTGGGTGAGAGAGCGAGAGAGAGAGAGAGAGGGCTGAAAACTGTCAGTGCAGAAATATTTTCCATAAATTCATAAACGCTGATAAGGCCCCATCTTTCTCCCATGTGCCCCGACCAAGGACGAAGGAACATACATTAGAAGATTAGAAGCTGTGCTGCATTTCCATCACCCTGCCGAGAGCCAGACCCGCGGGCCCAGCACACGATCTTATCAAACACACACAGAGGCACAGGAAAGCCAGCGCTGGTTTCAACTTCATTTCCCTCCTCTGCTTCTTTAAAAACCCTTCTCAACCTCTGCCATCAACAATCTGCCCCTGCTGTCCTCTGTGCTTCATCAGACTGATGCCATTGGCTTTCTTAACTATTTGTGTTGAAACACACCCACACATATAATAGTCACGCATACTGTATTCATACATACAATGCTGGGTAGTAATTTATTACATGTAATCTGGATTACGTAAACAGATCCCTAAAATTAAGTACTTGTAATAAAATGATATTACATATTTAAAATACTTGTAATCAGACTACAGTTACTTTTTTTTTACTGATTACATATTATTCACATAATAGCAACAAATTATTCATAATTTATTGATTCTCACTATTCATCTTTTTCATCTTTTAAATGTTCCCTTCTAAAATGGCCTCCTGCTTAAATACATTCAGAATCAATGCTGGGTAGTAATTTATTACATGTAATCTGGATTACGTAAACAGATCCCTAAAATTAAGTACTTGTAATAAAATGATATTACATATTTAAAATACTTGTAATCAGACTACAGTTACTTTTTTTTACTGATTACATATTATTCACATAATAGCAACAAATTATTCATAATTTATTGATTCTCACTATTCATCTTTTTCATCTTTTAAATGTTCCCTTCTAAAATGGCCTACTGCTTAAATACATTCAGAAAGTCTTCCAACTGTAATTACACATGAATTTGAGAGTTCCTTGAGAGAATCTGCAGTTCCTTGATGTGACATAATGTTTGAAGCACACGTTGATAATAACAATGAATGGGGTATGTTTTCTTTCTCTTTTTTAATATGAGAAACATGCTGCAAAATTGTCCTATTTAAATCAATGTCAAAAGTAATCTAAACCGAGTAATATAATGGATTACACTAACTACAATTTGTGTCAAGTAATTTGGTAACAGACTACAATTTGTAAGTAATCTACCCAGCACTGCATGCATATATACTGTACATGCATATTAAATATCATTATCAATTAGTTTGTTATGTGCACTTTTTATTAATTTATCTATAACACTGAAGATCGGAGTAATGATGCTGAAAATTCAGCTTTGCCTATATATATAGTCAGAATTGCAATTGCTGGATTTTTGAGGAGAGCACTGCTACAGGTGAGTCCAATGCAATCTCATTTAATATACATAAATATACAGGATTCATGGGAGATGTGTGTGTCGGGTTATTTAAATGAAACGTGATTGGTTGGTTTACCTGTCAGTCATATGGCCTCTTGAGTGCTCCTTGGCCATTCAAAGCGGCTATGGTTCCTGGACCTTCTGCCGTCTGTCTACACAAGACTACTTTATGTATGAATGCTAATGAGATCACGCTGGTTTCGTGGGCATGCCAGCACAACATTCAGATGCCAAAAGTGGAAGAAAAAGTGCCAAAATGGGCATTTTAATCACTGTTTTACATCAAGGGTTTTGATTCTTTTGGAAGCGGCAGGGGAGCTCACGTTATCTTTGAGAGGAGCTGTGACAGTTGCGTGTCAAATCCGCCTTCATCTAAATAAGCTCATCAGTTTATTCTCTCACCCGCCCTTCTTTCATCCCACTGTTTAAAATGGAATAATTACTTTGTGCATCAATTCCTGCTTTTTGTGTTGATGTGACTTTACTCCGAATCACAGTCACCTTGACTAGCATTTGAAGGGCAGCAGCAGGTCGCAGCGAAAACATTGTCTATTTTACGCAATAAAAAGCAAATATTCAGTTCCGTCTGTATCATCTCGGCTTTCTTTCTCATTTCCCTTTCATCCCCTTCCTGTGTCGCTCTCATGGGTTTAAACCCTGCAGCCTCACTGCCTGTGTTCTTTGGAGCTCGGAGGCGATGCAGATTTTGGTATTTACGGAGCTGCAGGCTGCTCAGGCGGCGCTTGAATAGGGAGTTGTATGAGAATGGGTGAACATGGCAATGCTTACTGGTCAGAGACACTCCCCGGACCCCCGCAAACAATCACAGATCTCTTTCTAAAGCAGTGCCCACCGGATTGTGCTGCTTCTGTACAGGATTTCCTTCAAAGCTCGGAGCACAATGAACAAAGCTGTCACATCTGGGCACGGACGCCGCCTGTGTCTCGGAGGAAAATGTTGATCTAGGATCAGTCCTCAGATGTTGTGAAATTCATTTTGGTCGCTTCGAAAATGTGGTGGTTTGAATGACTTTATAAGCAACCAAAACCATTTTTTTATGTATAATGGCCACTCGTATATTACCTATAAATTGTACTAAATACAGTACAGTATATGCTACAATGTAAAGTACTTCTATAGCTCAAACTCTAGAGAGGGGTATCCAATTCTGTTCCTGAGGGCTAATGTCCTGCAGAGTGTCGCTCCACCCAGCTCCAACACACTTGCCTAGAAGTTTCTAGTGAGTAAGAAGACCTTTATTAGCTGGATCAGGTGTGTTTGGAGCTAAACTCTGCAGGACAGTGGTCCTCCAGGAACAGGTTTGGACAACGCTGCTGTAGAGAATGACACTATCAACACCAAGGTCATGGGTTTGATTCCCAGGGAATGCATGGACTGATGAAATGTATTCATTGAATGCAAAGTATAGGTTGCTTTGGATAAAGGTGTCTGCCAATTGCTTAAATGTATATAAACGAATAACAGTTTTATGCAATAAATATCTAGTTCATTTATGAAACCCCAGATGGACAACCTGATCATTTACATGGCACAAGCTGATTGCTGGTTCTGCAGCCAATGCTTTTGCTTGCTCAGCATTGAAATAGTCCAGTTTAGTGTTCATTGTAAGCTGGTCCTGCAGTTGCTCTGAAACCCTCCACCTCCCTCAGCACCACCTGTCTAGAGTATAGTATTATTAAAACCAAATACATTCAAATGGTCACGTCCATTAACATGCTAAAACTATTCTGCGAGTTGTTATAATTAAACATATTATTTTAAACACTATTGTGAATTCATTTTTAAAAGAACACAAATTGTATACTCTTAAAAACGGCAAGTGTAATAATTCTAAATGAAATTCTGATAGTTACACTCCCACACGTCTCATCTACACAAATGAGTAAAGCTTTAGGTTATTGTGTGCTTATCGATGCTGAAAATCTGTCTTTATTAGGTGGAGGTGTCAAATCGCAGAACAGAATAGATGAATGGAGGTAGTTCCACATAAACATTTCAAGCTTCATTAAAAGTATAAGTATAATTTTCTCTCAAAAAACTCCTAATTTGTTGCTTATTAATAGTTAGTAAGGTAGTTGTTAATTTTAGGTATTGGGTAGGATTAGGGATGTAGAATATGGTCATGTAGAATAAAGCATTAATATGTGCTTAATTAGTACTAATAAATGGCTAAAATTCTAGTAATATGCATGCTAATAACAACTGGTTAAGAGACCGTAAAATAAAGGATTACCAAATCCCCAACTGGTCAATTGTGAAAACAAAAATCTATTAGATAATTACAAGATATTTAAATTGACTAAAATTGTATTTATACTGTTCAGTTTGCCATATCATTTGAATACATGGTTTTTGTTTAAGTGAAAATCTTCCATCCAGTCAAATGATGAAGGAGAAGAAGAAGAAGAAGAAGAAGAAGAAGAAGAAGAAGAAGAAGAAGAAGAAGAAGAAGAAGAAGAAGAAGAAGAAGAAAAAAACTCATCTTTTTATTTGATTACCAAAAAAAAGCATATATATATTTGATAAGAAGAAGAAGAAGAAGAAGAAGAAGAAGAAGAAGAAGAAGAAGAAGAAGAAGAAGAAGAAGAAGAAGAAGAAGAAGAAGAAGAAGAAGAAGAAGAAGAAGAAGAAGAAGAAGAAGAAGAAGAAGAAGAAGAAGAAGAAGAAGAAGAAGAAGAAGAAGAAGAAGAAGAAGAAGAAGAAGAAGAAGAAGATGAAGGAGAAGAAGAAGAAGAAGAAGAAGAAGAAGAAGAAGAAGAAGAAGAAGAAGAAGAAGAAGAAAAACTCATCTTTTTATTTGATTACAAAAAAAAAGCATATATATATATTTGATAAATGCTTAGTGTTTGTGTCTGGTTTGTAAGTAATCAAGAGTGTAGTGTTTAGTGTATATCTCCCTTCATTTGAATATATTTCTTTATAGACCATAATTACACATTTAGACTACATCACAAAGACGGGCTGTACTTTGATCTTTACATGAATTATTAATGACGCAAAACTCATATCCCATCCCTAAAGTCCTTACAGGATTTTGTTTAACTTGAACTGGAATAAATATGTTTGAACATGATCAGCCTGTGACTTCATGCATACTTTATTAACATGTGCTTTTGCAAGTAACACAAGTAAATACATTTTATTTTTCTAACTTTTGTCAGTAAATAAACATATTTATTAAAATTACTTTTTAGTCTTTTAAAACTTTTCTAACACTGTTGCAAAAGACCTGAAAGCAATGCAACTTTATAATTAATCTAAGGGGATACATGATTTGATATGATGAACCTCACCAAAATAAGTGCACAGTGTGTGTGTGTGTGTGTGTGTGTGTGCTGAGAGGTGTCAGTCTGAAGCTTTAAAATGCCGGGTGGCCTCTTCCACAGAGCAAATCAATAGAGTATTAGCCGCCCAGAGCTAACTGTGTGTCTGCGTGTCTCTCAGGAGACTCCAGCTCTGCTTTAACTGGTGACTGTTACAGACTCACTTTCTAACACTTTCCCTGGACACCTGCGATACTCTTCACAGAGGTGAGAGAGTGTGGAAGAGAAGAGGCGAGGAAAGATGACAGACATTAGAGCTGAAACAAGATGAGAACACTGAAATCATAACACATGCCACATTGACATGCTCAAATCTCAGTTGAGGAAGCTAATTTTGCAGACTACAGTCAAGCTGCCCTTGTGGAAAAGCAAAGCCCAGTGCACACTGTGTGATTTGTTCTCTTTGCGGTTGTTGCTTGTCAGGTTGTGCTCTATGAAATGACCCTGCGGTGTCTGCCTTGGGTAAAAGCCTACTGTGCAACATCACATGCCATTTATGTCAGTACAATATACGTCTCTGTTAAGACGGACGGTCGTGACTGACAGTGTTTGAGTCTGGAGTGAGTGAAGGCTGGGGAAAAAGTCACAGACTTCTCAGTAATCACAATGGATTTGGTGTAATTTCATTCATCAATAATCATAACATGCAGGTAATGCAAAATACTTAGATATTTATGTCACAATTCATGTAGACAAGCTTCAACTGAAGGCCTCTCGTTCTTTATTTCAAACATAGTTCAAAATTTTGAGGTCAGTGAGATTTTTTATTTTTTTTT
>NW_015505389.1:1006438-1006744 GCF_001515645.1 Sinocyclocheilus grahami | reverse complement strand
GAGTGATTTTCTGTGCCAGGAGCCGCAATTTAACTCTCACACCTCTGAATAAACACCGGCAATAAATAAACAGCTGAAGCGATCCGTTCAGCAACAGTGCATCCTCAACCTCTAGAATCCACAAACCCACTGAGACATCCGCACAACAAAGCCCTGCGGCACACACCTAATCACAGATGAGTTATGAAGAAATGGAATTAATGAGCCAAATTAAAAGAACCTTCAAACAAAGCGATTGCTATCTTACTGTGTAAATGCCTGCAACACATTGGTCACTAGGGAAGGAGACAACACACACACACACAC
>NW_015505389.1:1004596-1005308 GCF_001515645.1 Sinocyclocheilus grahami | reverse complement strand
AATACGAGAATATAGACACAAATCCTTAAATATTCAGAGAACAGCATGCATAGAAACAACAGACAAACACACTGTGCAGATGAGCTAAAGACAGCCACTCGAGACTGACTGAAATCCTGTTATTATAGGAGACACGCTGCTGTATCACACAATCTCTTCCAGGACACAGGTCAACATGAAACTCAGTTTAAGGGATCCTGTCTCAGTATCTGTTCATTTGGCTGATTTGATGACCTCTGCTAAATGCATTTTGGATGGACTGCAGCCCGAGGAGGACGTGTTGGGATGAACGGCTGCTGGAATGGAGATGCTATCAGAGGAGGGATTGGGGCCAAAGTCAATGAAACGCTTGATGACCTCCTCCAGGCTGGACCGGACCAAAACACCGGTCATTTGAGTCCCAAACGGGCCCAGTGATAAGACGCTATCTGTCACTAAATGAAAGAAAGAAAGAACTCACAAGAAAGACGCCTGGACAGAGAGACGTCTACTTCAACACACACATAGTGACGTTGACACATTCGTTTTCATCCGAGAGCATTCACTAAACTTACTAACAAATTCAACTGGCTAATAGATTTTCTCACAGTTTAGGATGTAGCTGAGCCCACGCCATGAAAGCTGACTCATCTCTGTGTCTCTATTTTAACACAATTTTAAGGGACCACCTAAATCAGTATTTAGTTCAAATATAATAATCCTGTATTTTATT
>NW_015505389.1:1002753-1003302 GCF_001515645.1 Sinocyclocheilus grahami | reverse complement strand
TAAATCAGCATCAATATAAATCAGTGTCTTGAGCAAACAGAACGGGCAGAAATATGACCTGCTCTTGTACGGCGACGAGAAATACATCGGCTGTTTACAAACGTTATTATATGGAAAACTGTGAGTAGCATTAGCAGGTTATCACGATTTAAACTGTGCTTGCTCTGTTAGGACACTTCATACATCCTCTAAAAATCACCTTGACACCAGTTGATTAAAAGTCACTGCAAAAATGGCTCAGTACAGAGAAATTAGTTCGGAGAAAAGCTCCTGCAGCGGTTGACATTTGCTGGGATATCTGTATTTAATTCAGTAACATTCAGTTATTTTTTTCATCTGATGTAAATGTCTAAATACCACTTCTTTTTTTGAGGTCAACTGAAAAACAACATGCTTCCTTCATTAGTCTATCCCTGCATCATAAGTATGTGATCGTGAGCCTCAAGTGCTGCTTTGCAGATCTTGAGCTCTTGAAAGCAAGCGCTTCTTCAGAACAAAAGGAGAGTGTGTGTGGAGTCTGTGCTGTTGTCTCATGTTTGGAGGACTGCT
>NW_015505389.1:993775-1002743 GCF_001515645.1 Sinocyclocheilus grahami | reverse complement strand
TAACCAACAGCAGCAACGTAGCAGATCTTTTTTCAAAATTAGTCAGTTATTTTTTATTTATTTTTTTTTTTAAGTACCTTTCTCTAAACTTAACAGTGACTTTAAGGTTGCATTATCCACATCCAAAGCCAACTCCAAAATACTCCAAAGACAATAGTGAAAGACTGAACTGCCATCCGTGAATCCATTTATATGTTGTGTCACAAATTGCTGTCATTGTCATTTATGCCCGTTTTGAGGAATAAATGCATGTGAGAAGATTCACTCTTTCTTTGTCTCTGCCACATGGTCAGGCAAGTCAGTTTGCTCGTTTCTTCTGGACGTGGCATCCAAAGACCATTTCACACCAAACGTGACACAAAACAAAGACAAATAGCCATTTCACACCAAGAGTGAAATTAATATCTGTCATGAATAAAAGGTTAATTCAAGTCAGTACCATAGAGAATCCAATAAACGAGACACCTATAAATGATAGTGGGTGCAATATTGAATAATCACATGGTCACATAGAAAACCCAATAGTCCTTTATATTTTTGATCAAATAAATGCAGCCTTGGTGAACATTAGAGACTTAAATAGAAGTAGAAAAGAGAAAAATATAAAAATACCAACCCCAAACATTTGAATGATCATGCATGTTCCTGATTAGTTGGTAATAGACAATTAATAATGTCAGTGGGCATGTAACTGATCTAAGAATATGATTTGTGGTGCATTTACCAAAAGTATGGTCTTGGTTCAATTGTCCCTTGCCTGCTTGTTTTATAACACATTCGTTTTCATCCGAGAGCATTCACTAAACTTACTAACAAATTCAACTGGCTAATAGATTTTCTCACAGTTTAGGATGTAGCTGAGCCCACGCCATGAAAGCTGACTCATCTCTGTGTCTCTATTTTAACACAATTTTAAGGGACCACCTAAATCAGTATTTAGTTCAAATATAATAATCCTGTATTTTATTGTATTTATTTTTTTCTAAATTATTAATTTAATTTTGGAATCTGTTTGTTTGTTTTACTGTTTTTTTTTTATGAATTTATTTTACACTATTTTATTTTTCGGTAAACTTAAGTAACTTTAACCTGTTAACCTGCACAAGGACGCCGGAGTCCTGAAGCATTCTTTGTTTACATTCGTTCAAAGTTACTTTTAGTTATAAAGTAAAACGATGTAATTATGTTAATGACAAACTATACATAATTTAAGTCTCAAGCTTCATATTGTGACTTCTGTTTTACTATAAAAATCATTTAGTGACAATCATTTATTAATTTGTACCAGGAGTTATGAAAATCAAAAACAGTCTGTACCTTTAATAAGAAGAAATGAGTCTCAGATGCATCCATTGGGGGAAACCAGTCACTGAACAGTCATAAAAGTGTTTTACTAAGCAACGTCCCTCAGGGATTGTAGTCCAAAAGCATGTACTTTTGGAGAAATATTGATGGATTCTCATCTTCTATCGAGAATAGTATTATTTTTTCAAATTTCTTGACCCAAAACTTGCCAACGTGAGCACTTTCGAGCACTAAACACTATCCCGTAATGTCTGTTCGTTCAACGCAATTCACACTTTTCCAAAAGCTGTAGTTACTCTAGTGCTGCCATTATCAACTATTCTACACACACACACACACACACACACACACACACACACACAGCCTTTGGGAGAGGGACATGTTCAATAATCCATTATCTTAATAGTAACCATATACAGTGATCTCATTAGTATAAGTGTGGTTCAGTTTTGCATTGCAGTCATGTATGGATTCTGTTTCCACAAGCTTACAGATGAATTGCTGGAGCACACTCACAGGACTGTGACCTTGTTTGTGGTGCTCCTGCGAGAGATTTCTTCCTCTCTGGAAAGGAGATTCACAATGTGCTGAGTCTCTTTCTGTCTCTTAAGGATGGAGACTCAGAACATGGACATTTTTGTCTCAGGAAATCTGAACCGCATGTCTGTTGAAAGGGTACTTTCTAGTGAGGACCGGATTACAGTTGGGCACCTTTCTTGATCTTGATGGGCTGCTGACATCAGCAATGACCTGCCATGATGCTCCATCCATCATCTGGATGGAACTCATCTAGTTTGTTTGTGTTTTTATGACAATTTGGTTTATTTCTTGCTTGAGCATTGCAGCACGCTTTCAGAATTCCTCTGAAACCCTCCACCCCTCTGACAGCCTCTCTCTCTCTGTGTGTGTGTGTGTGTTTGTGTGTCTGTGTCTGTGTGTGTGTGTGTGTGTAGGACCGCTGGCCTAACGGTCACTCCTCACTGACTACAATAGCCTCCGTAACACGCCTCTGACAGCCTCTCTGTGTGTGTGTGTGTGTGTGTGTGTGTAGAGGACCGCTGGCCTAACGGTCGCTCTTCACTGACTACAATAGCCTCCGTAACACGTCTCTGACAGCCTCTGTATGTGTGTGTGTGTGTGGAGGACCGCTGGCCTAACGGTCGCTCCTCACTGACTACAATAGCCTCCGCAACACGCCTCTGACAGCCTCTCTCTCTCTGTGAGTGTGTGTGTATAGGACCGCTGGCCTAACGGTCGCTCCTCACTGACTACAATAGCCTCCGCAACATGTCTCTGACAGCCTCTCTCTCTCTGTGTGTGTGTGTGTATAGGACCGCTGGCCTAACGGTCGCTCCTCACTGACTATAATAGCCTCCGCAACACACCTCTGACAGCCTCTCTCTCTCTGTGTGTGTGTGTGTGTGAGAGTGTGTGTGTATAGGACCGCTGGCCTAACGGTCGCTCCTCACTGACTATAATAGCCTCCGCAACACACCTCTGACAGCCTCTCTCTCTCTGTGTGTGTGTGTGTGTGTGGAGGACCGCTGGCCTAACGGTCGCTCCTCACTGACTATAATAGCCTCCGCAACACACCTCTGACAGCCTCTCTCTCTCTGTGTGTGTGTGTGTGTGTGGAGGACCGCTGGCCTAACGGTCGCTCCTCACTAACTAAAATTTCCCTCGCAACACGCCTCTGACAGCCTCTGTGTGTGTGTGTTTGGCAGTTTTTCTGGGGGAGGGGTGTGTATGGAGTACCAAAAGACCATGAGTGACTTGAAAAGCACACATACAGACATTTCAGTTAATTAATGCAATGTTTTTTTGTTTTGTTTAGTTCATAAAATGACAGTAAATAGGGTCCAAAGTTGTTTTGACCCCTATGATAATCATCAAAATGGCTTCTTTGTGTTCTGCAAGAGAAAAAAATTGAAAGTCATATACGTTTGGTACAACATGAGGGTGTTGACTTTTTTTAGTTTTTTTTGGGTGACCTCTCCATTTAATATTCTTTTGCCGTCGCTTAATTGCATAATTAGAAAAGAGAAATCTTCCACATGAGGTTAAGAGATCATTTTCATCAGACAATAAATCACACGAGGATAGTTCTGGTTCTGACGTGCCACCCAACTCCATGGAAAACAACAATCCTCCAGCTTTTATTTCACCATCGATTCTGCTTTCACTTCTAGCTTTTCCTGTCGCTGTGAGATTTATATCCACACGCTCGTTCATATCTCCCTCTGTCTCATTCCAGTTCAGCTCAGTGGGGCGTAACGCTCTGCCTCTCTGTGATATCCTGGCTTCTACAGGACTATAACGCTAATGACACTTATAAAACAGATATAAAGAAAACAGCACCAGTGACCACATCAAGACAACAAAGATTTTGATGACACTGAATCACTGGGTGATCCCACAAAGGAATGTTCAGCTCACAATCAAAATAAATTATATGTTACATAAAGAAAATAATGCTATTATTTTGTGAAGATATAATTACGCATAGCTATTGTAATTATAGTAACGTGGTTTGGACATTATCAGTTGGTCCTTTTATTGTTATGACTGTTTAGAGGACAAACGCACACACACACACACACACACACACACAGAAATGATTACAGTCAAACTATGTTTCTGTAGTTTACATCAACAGTTCTCATCAACAGTTACATCAAACAGCTATTAATTATATTAAATAATATATTTAAAATATCAGACTAAATTATATTTTTGACCCAATTTTGCAAGTAACTTTGTCTATTACTACTATTATTATTACATGTTTAATTCTCAAATGAATCAGTATGTATTTAAAAAATATTTGAATGACCATTCAATGACAAGATTCAATGACTCACTCATAAAGAGAGTCACTTGTCGCCACCTACTGGCAAAGGTCTATATTCATTTCAAACTATCAAACTATCAAACTATTTAAGATCAATGTTGTGATCACTTGGTTCGTCCGTGCAGAATATGATCACATCAGTGTGATTTGAACATTTAAATCTGCGTTCGCGCTGCCGTTGACCTAAAGAGAGCAGCTGTCTGTCATGAATGAAACAGCTTCACAGTCTTTTCAGCCACACAGTATCATTGTTTCGGTGATAAAAGTTTATAGTTCAGATATAAACTGTATGTACGATGTGTATGGCAAAATAGAGTAAATCACCTTTTGAAAGTAATTTGATACTTAAAATGAAGATTTATCGATTACATTGTTGCGCCAGTAGGTGGCGAAAAAGGGCTGTTAAAATGTATTTGTCTTTGAATCATCCAAGAGATTCGTTCAAGAACGCGGATTCATCCAGTAATGAAACAAGTACATTTTGAGTAATCATTAATTCATAAATTACATGTGATTTTGTTTAGTTGTCTAATGTTTTTTCTTCAGAATCATGAGAGAACCACAACTTCCATTGGGGGAAAAAAAGAAAAAAAAAAGTAAATGTATCCAGAATCATGCAATTCTATTTTGCACACAAACAGCTCTTAAAGAGTCCAGTTTTTATATAGCCTGTTGAGTTTTGGTCATGGTATTCAGCTCCAATAAATGGTTTGCAAAAAAAGAGACACAGGATAAATGTTTGATATCATTATTTAATCACATTGGAATCGAAACTGGGAATCGAAAATAATCGGAATTGATCAGCAGAATCGGAATCGATCAAATTCAAACGATAGCCAACTCTACTGTTCAATCCAGGATTGGTTAGGATTGATCAATGACATCTTAAGACAGGCATAGCAAAGGGTCAACAGTTTAAGAAAATATCTCCCAAATGTCCTTAACTTGAACTTCTCAGCACTGATTTTACCTTTCATTGTTCACATGTTCCAGTGCTGTCTTGAGTCAGTCCATTACAGTGATTCAATCTGCGGCTGCTTCATTTCTGATGATTTTGTTCTTTTCTATTTCTTTTCTATTTTTTCAACTCTCAATGTCTCAGTGATCCCCATGCTACTCTAGGGTTTGTAAATGTGTTTAACTTTGATATGAATTTGATGAGCAGCGCGGTTATGAAACTGATGTTGGCTGGTTGTTAGTAGCTTCCCAGCCTGAGATAATAGCTTTAAAGTGATTAAATCTCCTGTGGATTTCACATTCTTGATTTAAGACGCAATTTTCAGTCAAATAACCTCAAAAACTCAACACAAATTAGTCATAGCACATCTGTCTTTTCTGTAGTGTGTTCACAGTCTGTCATTTACTCTTCACCCCTAAAGCACACAATGGGAGTGAGTGTGTTTGTAAGATTAAAGCTAACAGCAGTGTGTGTCAGTGTGTGCAGACAGCAGAATAGGGCTGGCGTTGTGCCGCTCTCAGATGAATCACGCTCTGAGGATTACAGCCGTCTAATAGAAGACACTCACACACCTCAGCGCTAAACCCACTGCCACTCACAGTCACAGTCATCCTACGGACACCTCGACACACAAAACACAACATCTCCAAACTGAATTTTATATATTATATTGCTAGGGCGTTTATCACATCTGACCATATTGCTAGGGTGGCTTCTTAACGATCCACGTCAAAAGAGCTCACCCACTAGATTCTATGATATCGTATCCCATAGCCTCAGAAAAACAGGAACACATGATTCTTTTCCGTGAACTGGTTCTTTCGGCCAGTTTGTTTTTAATGAACTGGTTCAAATGCATACGCAGTTATATTATTAAAGCAACCAATAATGACATGAAACGTGGGCGTGTAAAATGAATTAACTTCATCAGCTCACCTTTTTACATAAATCATGAGAAACCATAAAAACGTTCATTTGGCCCTTTCATTCAAGTGTATTTCATTCATCATAGGATCAGATACGCCGCTATGTTGGCTCATTTCGAGTCAGAGTGACTGTCAAGCGTCTGAAAGTGAGTTTTGATTGAGTAACTTGCAGATCTGTGCTGCTCGAGACATGAACAGTTTCAGGTTCATCTAGTTCACTAAAAAGAACCGGTTCAAAAGAATGATTCGTTCGTGAACCGGGCATCACTCCAGACTGTTTGCCTGAGGCTCTGGATTAGAGGTAATACTATTGTAAATAATGTTCAGTTTCTTGCACAGGCTGATCGTTTCGCATCGTAAGATCTCAATATATCGTCAGGAGCCACGGGTATTAATTTTGTGTTGCCTGTATATGTTTTTTTGACTCTCAAAGTGACGGCAGCCATTGACTTGCATTTAATGAATCACCAAGGAGCACGGTTTCAGCTACAAATCTTCTTTGCTGTCCAACTGAAGAAAGAAAGTCAACTTGCATGGCCTGAGAGTGAGTAACAGCTAATCTTTTGGTGCAGCTCTGATTGGTGGAAATGTATCTGCAGAATCATGGGTAATGTAGTATTTCACCAGAAATATGGCTGTTAAAATCAATTATGCAAAATAAAGTGACTGATGGCTTCAACAAAAGCATACAGCATGATTATCCTTCCTTGTAGCTCACAATAGGTCTGTCTTTAACATGTATGTTGATCCTTAAGAATCAATTCTACTGTAAAGAAAATGTTTTTTACTTCTGCAACCCAACTGTTGTATGGCGTGGAGTAATAGCAACGTTACATCAAAACATGTCACTAAGCTCTGAAACCTCTGCTTTCATAGAAAACCATTTTTCAGGAGACAGCCATCTGTGAAGAAATAATGTCACAAAAACTCAAACTGTGAAAAGTAATTTGGCAAAGGGTGCAAAACCGCAGCGGAGCACTATAAAGGAGTTTGCCGTACAGTAAGTGCAGCTGAAGCCATCTGTAACCTCTGGCCTCAAAACACACGCGTGATTGACAGTGATATACAACTCCTACTGTTCCCTGCGCACTTACAGCACTTAAAGGGTTTGTGTCACGAGAAATTGATTTTTGCTTTGATCTTTTGAAATAAAAGAGTTCATGCGCTATGAGAACACACTGTAACGTTCACACTCAAACTCAGAAACAGCATTTATTGAAACTCCATGCCAAGAATGTCTCGAAAACAACCAGCACAGCTGAAGAAGCAGTAAAGGTCTGAAGCCAGAAGACAGAAAGGCCGACAAAGAGAAAAAAAAACGAGCACATACATTGCTTGGCATTCGCAAGGTGGAAAGATCTGATGAGCTTTGAAAGGTTTGAAAGATTGAAAATCCTACATAGTGATGCTTTTTCGCTGGACAGGTTCGGGGATTCATTATTGTGCTCTCTAAAAGTGCTAACGCTAGCTAGATCTGCTAAACACCCCTTAAAAGATGAGATTTATCTAGAGTGAAAGAAGCAAACTCTCTCAGTCAGTGTCAGCAGTGATTGGAGGTTTAATTTAATCACCGCTTTCTGCAGACAGACTGCCCTGATAATTAGTGAAGATGACTTCAGATTAAGAATTTCTGCTTAATGACACTTACAAAAATATCTCAAGGAAGACGGATGACGACAGTGAAGAGAAAAACAAAGCAATGGCCTGCCAAACAGAACACAAAAGCTAAAGCTCATGGAAGACGGGGGGGGGAGAAGAAACCATAAATTACGATTAGAAAAGAAGAATTCGCAATGTCAGGCAGCCGACGGAGAATGAACGAGTACGAGAGGGCTCTTGTGGTCTCGGTGAGGTCTTTGCTCCTCCGCAGTAGTTTGTCAGTGGACACAACAGAGTTTTACCACTGGCTGAGAAAAGGAAGTAACAAACGGGAAAAGGTGATCCATCAACAGCTTCCACGCAACTCTCTCGCCTCCGCTGAGCTCAAGTTCTTTCCACGCCCCTCGCGACACTGATGAACAAGCGGCGCACTGAAGTGCTTTACAGCTCCCCAATGTTTGTCTCATCAACACCACACCAGCGCCTGAGCAACTGCTCGTCCCATTTCACCTCCCTCTGCCTGATACCAGGGACGAAATGAACACTCGCCGAGGGACAAAGGCAGGTAATAATAGCTTTGACAAAGGATAATGTAAGCCGGTAATTAACACAACATAGATCCCAATAAGGTGATACAAGACTCCTGAGAACACTGTAGGGGGTTATTTTGTGATAATAACTAGCTGGCTAAACATTGTCCTGCTATTACACAGCTACTTAACAATTAAATACACACATGGACATGAAATATTGATTTTAGTTTTTTAGTAATTATAGATTTATACTTGAATTATTGAATTATACTTGAAGATAAACTCATAAAAGAGCATAAAAACTGTAGAAATTAAGAGAAGTGGATATAAGTAGAGTGATAATGTAATAAAATTATGTCATTTTAAGGACTAGTTTTGTTTTTGGTGTAAATTTGTTTTGAATCAATTTAAAAAGTGAACAATAACTTTGAGTGACTCAAATTTAAGTGATTTAAATGTCTACTTACTGTCTTCATCTCTCAACACAGAAAAATTTAGGTGACCAAATTTTATTTTATTTTTTCACAGCTGCACAACTTCAGGTAGTGACACATTTCTCTCCCGGTCATGAAAGAACGTACAAGGAAAAAGTGAGTGAATCAAAGTGTTTCAGTTGTTGACTAAGTGTTTTAGCTTTTGCCATAGCATATCATTTGTAATAAGTTTGGCAAAACTGTTTTGTTTTATTATTATATTGATTTAATTTAATTTAATTTAATTTAATTTTATTTTAGATTTTCCTAGCTCCACAACAGGTAGTGACTATAACAACGTTTGTAGATCGGGAAGAAGGAGG
>NW_015505389.1:988648-993315 GCF_001515645.1 Sinocyclocheilus grahami | reverse complement strand
TTGACCTAAAGAGAGCAGCTGTCTGTCATGAATGAAACAGCTTCACAGTCTTTTCAGCCACACAGTATCATTGTTTCGGTGATAAAAGTTTATAGTTCAGATATAAACTGTGTGTACGCTGTATAAGGTAGCGATTAAAAGAGTAAATCACCTTTTGAAAGTAATTTGATACTTAAAATGAAGATTTATCGATTACATTGTTGCGCCAGTAGGTGGCGAAAAAGGGCTGTTAAAATGTATTTGTCTTTGAATCATCCAAGAGATTCGTTCAAGAACGCGGATTCATCCAGTAATGAAACAAGTACATCTTGAGTAATCATTAATTCATAAATTACATGTGATTTTGTTTAGTTGTCTAATGTTTTTTCTTCAGAATCATGAGAGAACCACAACTTCCATTGGGGGAAAAAAAGAAAAAAAAAAGTAAATGTATCCAGAATCATGCAATTCTATTTTGCACACAAACAGCTCTTAAAGAGTCCAGTTTTTATATAGCCTGTTGAGTTTTGGTCATGGTATTCAGCTCCAATAAATGGTTTGCAAAAAAAGAGACACAGGATAAATGTTTGATATCATTATTTAATCACATTGGAATCGAAACTGGGAATCGAAAATAATCGGAATTGATCAGCAGAATCGGAATCGATCAAATTCAAACGATAGCCAACTCTACTGTTCAATCCAGGATTGGTTAGGATTGATCAATGACATCTTAAGACAGGCATAGCAAAGGGTCAACAGTTTAAGAAAATATCTCCCAAATGTCCTTAACTTGAACTTCTCAGCACTGATTTTACCTTTCATTGTTCACATGTTCCAGTGCTGTCTTGAGTCAGTCCATTACAGTGATTCAATCTGCGGCTGCTTCATTTCTGATGATTTTGTTCTTTTCTATTTCTTTTCTATTTTTTCAACTCTCAATGTCTCAGTGATCCCCATGCTACTCTAGGGTTTGTAAATGTGTTTAACTTTGATATGAATTTGATGAGCAGCGCGGTTATGAAACTGATGTTGGCTGGTTGTTAGTAGCTTCCCAGCCTGAGATAATAGCTTTAAAGTGATTAAATCTCCTGTGGATTTCACATTCTTGATTTAAGACGCAATTTTCAGTCAAATAACCTCAAAAACTCAACACAAATTAGTCATAGCACATCTGTCTTTTCTGTAGTGTGTTCACAGTCTGTCATTTACTCTTCACCCCTAAAGCACACAATGGGAGTGAGTGTGTTTGTAAGATTAAAGCTAACAGCAGTGTGTGTCAGTGTGTGCAGACAGCAGAATAGGGCTGGCGTTGTGCCGCTCTCAGATGAATCACGCTCTGAGGATTACAGCCGTCTAATAGAAGACACTCACACACCTCAGCGCTAAACCCACTGCCACTCACAGTCACAGTCATCCTACGGACACCTCGACACACAAAACACAACATCTCCAAACTGAATTTTATATATTATATTGCTAGGGCGTTTATCACATCTGACCATATTGCTAGGGTGGCTTCTTAACGATCCACGTCAAAAGAGCTCACCCACTAGATTCTATGATATCGTATCCCATAGCCTCAGAAAAACAGGAACACATGATTCTTTTCCGTGAACTGGTTCTTTCGGCCAGTTTGTTTTTAATGAACTGGTTCAAATGCATACGCAGTTATATTATTAAAGCAACCAATAATGACATGAAACGTGGGCGTGTAAAATGAATTAACTTCATCAGCTCACCTTTTTACATAAATCATGAGAAACCATAAAAACGTTCATTTGGCCCTTTCATTCAAGTGTATTTCATTCATCATAGGATCAGATACGCCGCTATGTTGGCTCATTTCGAGTCAGAGTGACTGTCAAGCGTCTGAAAGTGAGTTTTGATTGAGTAACTTGCAGATCTGTGCTGCTCGAGACATGAACAGTTTCAGGTTCATCTAGTTCACTAAAAAGAACCGGTTCAAAAGAATGATTCGTTCGTGAACCGGGCATCACTCCAGACTGTTTGCCTGAGGCTCTGGATTAGAGGTAATACTATTGTAAATAATGTTCAGTTTCTTGCACAGGCTGATCGTTTCGCATCGTAAGATCTCAATATATCGTCAGGAGCCACGGGTATTAATTTTGTGTTGCCTGTATATGTTTTTTTGACTCTCAAAGTGACGGCAGCCATTGACTTGCATTTAATGAATCACCAAGGAGCACGGTTTCAGCTACAAATCTTCTTTGCTGTCCAACTGAAGAAAGAAAGTCAACTTGCATGGCCTGAGAGTGAGTAACAGCTAATCTTTTGGTGCAGCTCTGATTGGTGGAAATGTATCTGCAGAATCATGGGTAATGTAGTATTTCACCAGAAATATGGCTGTTAAAATCAATTATGCAAAATAAAGTGACTGATGGCTTCAACAAAAGCATACAGCATGATTATCCTTCCTTGTAGCTCACAATAGGTCTGTCTTTAACATGTATGTTGATCCTTAAGAATCAATTCTACTGTAAAGAAAATGTTTTTTACTTCTGTAACCCAACTGTTGTATGGCGTGGAGTAATAGCAACGTTACATCAAAACATGTCACTAAGCTCTGAAACCTTTGCTTTCATAGAAAACCATTTTTCAGGAGACAGCCATCTGTGAAGAAATAATGTCACAAAAACTCAAACTGTGAAAAGTAATTTGGCAAAGGGTGCAAAACCGCAGCGGAGCACTATAAAGGAGTTTGCCGTACAGTAAGTGCAGCTGAAGCCATCTGTAACCTCTGGCCTCAAAACACACGCGTGATTGACAGTGATATACAACTCCTACTGTTCCCTGCGCACTTACAGCACTTAAAGGGTTTGTGTCACGAGAAATTGATTTTTGCTTTGATCTTTTGAAATAAAAGAGTTCATGCGCTATGAGAACACACTGTAACGTTCACACTCAAACTCAGAAACAGCATTTATTGAAACTCCATGCCAAGAATGTCTCGAAAACAACCAGCACAGCTGAAGAAGCAGTAAAGGTCTGAAGCCAGAAGACAGAAAGGCCGACAAAGAGAAAAAAAAACGAGCACATACATTGCTTGGCATTCGCAAGGTGGAAAGATCTGATGAGCTTTGAAAGGTTTGAAAGATTGAAAATCCTACATAGTGATGCTTTTTCGCTGGACAGGTTCGGGGATTCATTATTGTGCTCTCTAAAAGTGCTAACGCTAGCTAGATCTGCTAAACACCCCTTAAAAGATGAGATTTATCTAGAGTGAAAGAAGCAAACTCTCTCAGTCAGTGTCAGCAGTGATTGGAGGTTTAATTTAATCACCGCTTTCTGCAGACAGACTGCCCTGATAATTAGTGAAGATGACTTCAGATTAAGAATTTCTGCTTAATGACACTTACAAAAATATCTCAAGGAAGACGGATGACGACAGTGAAGAGAAAAACAAAGCAATGGCCTGCCAAACAGAACACAAAAGCTAAAGCTCATGGAAGACGGGGGGGGAGAAGAAACCATAAATTACGATTAGAAAAGAAGAATTCGCAATGTCAGGCAGCCGACGGAGAATGAACGAGTACGAGAGGGCTCTTGTGGTCTCGGTGAGGTCTTTGCTCCTCCGCAGTAGTTTGTCAGTGGACACAACAGAGTTTTACCACTGGCTGAGAAAAGGAAGTAACAAACGGGAAAAGGTGATCCATCAACAGCTTCCACGCAACTCTCTCGCCTCCGCTGAGCTCAAGTTCTTTCCACGCCCCTCGCGACACTGATGAACAAGCGGCGCACTGAAGTGCTTTACAGCTCCCCAATGTTTGTCTCATCAACACCACACCAGCGCCTGAGCAACTGCTCGTCCCATTTCACCTCCCTCTGCCTGATACCAGGGACGAAATGAACACTCGCCGAGGGACAAAGGCAGGTAATAATAGCTTTGACAAAGGATAATGTAAGCCGGTAATTAACACAACATAGATCCCAATAAGGTGATACAAGACTCCTGAGAACACTGTAGGGGGTTATTTTGTGATAATAACTAGCTGGCTAAACATTGTCCTGCTATTACACAGCTACTTAACAATTAAATACACACATGGACATGAAATATTGATTTTAGTTTTTTAGTAATTATAGATTTATACTTGAATTATTGAATTATACTTGAAGATAAACTCATAAAAGAGCATAAAAACTGTAGAAATTAAGAGAAGTGGATATAAATAGAGTGATAATGTAATGATAAAATTATATGTCATTTTAAGGACTAGTTTTGTTTTTGGTGTAAATTTGTTTTGAATCAATTTAAAAAGTGAACAATAACTTTGAGTGACTCAAATTTAAGTGATTTAAATGTCTACTTACTGTCTTCATCTCTCAACACAGAAAAATTTAGGTGACCAAATTTTATTTTATTTTTTCACAGCTGCACAACTTCAGGTAGTGACACATTTCTCTCCCGGTCATGAAAGAACGTACAAGGAAAAAGTGAGTGAATCAAAGTGTTTCAGTTGTTGACTAAGTGTTTTAGCTTTTGCCATAGCATATCATTTGTAATAAGTTTGGCAAAACTGTTTTGTTTTATTATTATATTGATTTAATTTAATTTAATTTAATTTAATTTTATTTTAGATTTTCCTAGCTCCACAACAGGTAGTGACTATAACAACGTTTGTAGATCGGGAAGAAGGAGGCGGGAACAGACAAACATTTTAACG